>NC_061511.1:280231262-280307571 GCF_022539505.1 Lolium rigidum | reverse complement strand
TGCTTATGCATTAAAGAGGAGTCCATTACACGTTTGTCTATGTTGTCCCGGTATGGATGTCTAAGTTGAGATATATCAAAAGCTTGAGAAATCAAATGCGATCTATCTCCTTGGACCTTTGTACAGGGCGGCATAGAGGTACCCCTTTGTGACACTTGGTTGAAACATATGTTATGCAATGATAATCCATGTAAATCCAAGCTAATTAGGACAAGGTGCGAGCACTATTGGTAATCTATGCATGAGGCTTGCAACTTATAGGATGTCTTATACATAACACATATGATTTATTACTACCGTTGACAAAATTGTTTCTATGTTTTCAAAATGAAAAGCTCTAGCACAAAAATAGTAATCCATGCTTCCCTCTCGTGAAGGGCCTTTCTTCTACTTTATTGTTGAGTCGGTTTACCTACTTCTTTCTATCTTAGAAGCAAACACTTGTATCAACTCGTGTGCATTGATTCTTACATGTTTACCTATTGCACTTGTTATATTACTTTGTGTTGACAATTATCCATGAGATAAACATGTTGAAGTTGAAAGCAACTGCTGAAACTTATATCTTCCTTTGTGTTGCTTCAAAGCTTTCTACTAAGAATTTATTGCTTTATGAGTTAACTCTTATGCAAGTCTTATTGATGCTTGTCTTGAAAGTACTATTCATGAAAAGTCTTTGCTATATGATTCAGTTGTTTATTCATTGTCTTTACCATTGCTTCGAATCGCTGCATTCATCTCATATGCTTTACAATAGTATTGATCAAGATTATGATAGCATGTCACTTCGAAATTATCCTTGTTATCGTTTACCTACTCGAGGGCGAGTAGGAACTAAGCTTGGGGATGCTTGATACGTCTCAAACGTATCTATAATTTCTTATGTTCCATGCTACTTTTATGATGATACTCACATGTTTTATACACACTTTATGTCATTATTATGCATTTTCCGGCACTAACCTATTGACGAGATGCCGAAGAGCCAGTTGCTGTTTTCTGCTGTTTTTGGTTTCAGAAATCCTAGTAAGGAAATATTCTCGGAATTGGACGAAATCAACGCCCAGGGTCTTATTTTTCCACGAAGCTTCCAGAAGACCGAAGGAGATTACGAAGTGGGGCGACGAGGCGACAGCCACCATAGGGCCGCGCGGCCGCGGCGTGGGGCCAGCGCGCGGCCTATGGTGTGGGGTCCCCGTGCGCGCCTCCTAACCCTGCCCTTCCGCCTACTTAAAGCCTTCGTCGCGAAAACCCCGGTACCGAGAGCCACGATACGGAAAACCTTCCGGAGACGCCGCCGCCGCCAATCCCATCTCGGGGGATTCAGGAGATCGCCTCCGAGCACCCTGCCGGGAGAGGGGAATCATCTCCCGGAGGACTCTTCATCGCCATGATCGCCTCCGGATTGATGTGTGAGTAGTTCACCCTTGGACTATGGGTCCATAGCAGTAGCTAGATGGTTGTCTTCTCCTCATTGTGCTATCATGTTAGATCTTGTGAGCTGCCTATCATGATCAAGATCATCTATTTGTAATCCTAGATGTTGTGTTTGTTGGGATCCGATGAATATTGAATACTATGTCAAGTTGATTATCAATCGATCATATATGTTATTTATGTCGACTCCGGCACCCTGCCGGAGAGGGGAATCATCACCGGAGGACTCTACATCATCATGCCCGCCTCCGGATTGAAGCGTGAGTAGTTCATCCTTGGACTATGGGTCCATAGCAGTAGCTAGATGGTTGTCTTCTCCTCTTGTGCTATCATGTTTAGATCTTGTGAGCTGCCTATCATGATCAAGATCGTCTATTTGTAATGCTACATGTTGTGTTTGTTGGGATCCGATGAATATGGAATACTATGTCAAGTTGATTAATTGATCTATCATATATGTGTTGTTTATGATCTTGCATGCTCTCCGTTGCTAGTAGAGGCTCTGGCCAAGTTGATACTTGTGACTCCAAGAGGGAGTATTTATGCTCGATAGTGGGTTCATGCCTCCATTGAATCTGGGACAGTGAAAGAAAATTCTAAGGTTGTGGATGTGCCGTTGCCACTAGGGATAAAACATCAATGCTTTGTCTAAGGATATTTGTGTTGATTACATTACGCACAGTACTTAATGCAATTATCTGTTGTTTGCAACTTAATACTGGAAGGGGTGCGGATGCTAACCCGAAGGTGGACTTTTTAGGCATAGATGCATGCTGGATAGCGGTCTATGTTCTTTGTCGTAATGCCCTAAGTAAATCTCATAGTAGTTATCATGATATGTATGTGCATTGTTATGCCCTCTCTATTTGTCAATTGCCCAACTGTAATTTGTTCACCCAACATGCTATTTATCTTATTGGAGAGACACCACTAGTGAACTGTGGACCCCGGTCCATTCTTTTACATCTGAAATACAATCTACTGCAAACTATGTTCTCTGTTGTTATTTGCAAACAAACATCATCTTCCACACCATACGTTTAATCTTTTGTTTACAGCAAGCCGGTGAGATTGACAACCTCACTGTTAAGTTGGGGCAAAGTATTTTGATTGTGTTGTGCAGGTTCCACGTTGGCGCCGGATTCCCTGGTGTTGCACCGCACTACATTCCTCCACCAAGAACCTTCACGTGGCCTTCATCTCCTACTGGTTCGATAACCTTGGTTTCTTTCTGAGGGAAAACTTGCTGTTGTGCGCATCACACCTTCCTCTTGGGGTTCCCAATGGACGTGTGCATCACGCGCCATCCGCGCCGCTCTGGCCCTGGCCATGGGAGCAGACAGTCCTCACCGACCTCGGCGACGATGAATAGGCGGCCCTAGCGCGGACCCTAATTAGTTAGGGTTTTATCTTTTTAATATTTTATTTCCTTCTACCGTCCCTGTGAAAAATATATTTCTACCAATAAAAAGTTAGCAAAAAATATTTGTGTCGGCCCCTGGGGCAGCCCCTGACCCAAATGGACACACGCTCAGATTTTGCCGATTTGGTGTCAGCCCCAAACGAAGCAAAGCAGACAGTTTTGGTGTCTTTTTTTTCCTCGGGCCGCTATCTCGTGTCTAACTTTCCACGTCCTCGTTAAGGGAATCTTCACCGGGGCGTGCGCGACGGTTTGCATCGGCGAGGACCGGAGATGCGCGTGCACCGGGCTCTAGCGGGGACGACGCATCGTGTTTGGATCGTTCACGGAGATGTAAACGCGGTGTAAATATGCGACACAATTGCGTCTTCACGAATGCTGCATCGCGTCGAGCGTCCGCTCGCTTCCCCACGGGTCCGCCTGGCAGCGACTCTGGTTCGAGTCGACTCGAATTAAAGCATAGCAACTCTCGGGGAGGGCAACCGCCAGAGCGGCAACCGTGCCGATCGACGCGCCAACCGCCAGAATGGAGCGCCGAACCGCCGCGGAAGAGCAACCGCAGACCTCTTCGTTATACGCGCCGCCATTAATCCCCGATGAATAAAACCATGCGCCATCTCTACCGGCTGCCATTCTTCTTCTTCTCCAACACCAGCTAGCCACCATGAGCAACCTTTCGTTGCCATTTGACACCGACAACGAGGGGAATCCGTCAGGATGTCGGCATTGGAGGGATAGGGCTGCCACACCCAGCAACCCTAGCTTCCTGCCGATGGAGGGCGAAGGAGGGGGCTCCGTTGGCCTCGACGGCCAGGATGAGGAGGAAGACTCCGACGCAAGGTGGGCACGGCTGAAGGTGCTGGAGGCGGCGGACGACGTGGCGGCAGCAAGGAAGGAGGCAAGGGCCCGAGCGAGGGCGCATGCGCGGGCGCAGGCGGAGGCTCGTCGTCCGTTCACCGACGATGAGGAAGACCCCAATGACCACTCGTCGGAGGAAAACTCAAGCTCGTCGGACGCGTCGACCGGCAGTACCTCTTCGAAGGAGGTGACGAGCAGGAGGCGCGTCCGTGAGGATAACGAGGCGGGACCTTTTAACAAGAAGGCCAAGAATTAGTTAGTTTAAAATATATTTATTTTCGCGTTTGTTCCCCTAGTTATGTGAAATTTATTTGAACTTGTTCGATTCGACAAAGCATGTCATGATTCAATTGAACTTGTTTTCGCGTTTGTTCCCAAAGAATTAGTTAGTTTCTGCAAAATGCGTCGAATCGCTGGGTGCTTAGTTTTCGCGTACGCCAAGCGACGCAAATGGACACGCGCGGATAATTTAAACATCTGAAATACGTCGAGAAGAAAAGAGAGAAAGAATCAATTTTGCCATTCCTCTGGATCAGGACAGCCACAGCAAGACCCGAATCGTCCAATCGGGTGGGCGTGCCCACGGTGGTGCCGGCCTAGACCCCTGGTGTCCTAGTCGAGCAGGCCGCCCACACGCAAAGACTCAGCAGCTAATCGTTGTACTCTTGCCGCAGTTGGAATGCGAAGTCGAAGCTACCCTCACCGTACATGCCATTAAGTTATACGGAGTATTTATGTTGCAACAGTACTCACGCTGTTGCTCTTGCTTCACTACCACACTATAAATGTGACACCTTCCTGCGAGAGCTTGCAGATGCAGAAAACACTTGGTCGACTGCAAATCCTCTTGGATGCACGCGTTCCACTCCATGACGCATATGGTGCTGAACTACATGAAGTAGGTGAAGGCATGCCTCTGTTATTTATTTATTTCTCTGGCATTTGATTTTCTCTTTTAAGCCGCCTAGCTAGATAACTATAGTGTATCTGGTATCGGCGAATGTTCCTGTACAGCATCGAAATCCACTGCTGATTCGAATATTTTCCGTAGACATCCTCCATTGATCAAAATGTATATTTGGCTATATAAACATTCTATATAATATGTTTTTTTTGTGATGTACTCCTTCCATCACGAAATGTAGGAATAGTTGACTTGCACTGTCTTTAATCCAAGACTTTAACCACCAATATATACTTAATTTTATGTATTAGGTAAATGATACCGTTGTATTTGTCTTACAAACTACTTTTTCCCCATATTTATTCATCTCCTTGCAGATTTATCATAAGTATAAACCATAATCAAATATGAATAATGAAAACAAAAAAACCCAATAGCTTCTTACATTTTCGGATGGATGGAGTACATGCTAAACCGAGAATAACATAAATATGATACCACCACATAAATACACACCCACGACGCTAAGAAACAAGACTAGTGTAGCAGAACTTCCAAATTGTCGAGGTCACCATAGATGCATACATTATACCTACAAGTGTAGGAGATCGATGTAGTGTTAGGTAGTATTCATTTATAATTCATATTTCTCAAGATTGGAGCCAAATAATATTTGTAAGATGAGACGACACTGCCAACCACACTATTCTTAAAATAATTTCATGTGATTTACTAGTAACAGATAAAATAAAAAATTGTTAGTTCTGATAATTATAGAAAATAAGTAAAGCAGTAATTGCTCGGCGTTAATCGGAAATTTGGCAGTAAATTAGAGCAAACAATACTGAAAAGAGCAAGCGCAAAGTGGACATTTCGGACGTTACACGGACCGATTCATCATATATATTGCATACATGTTTGTTAATGCTAATAAGGTTCATGCACTCTTAGTAATATAGGCATGTGTTTCATATGTAACCGGGTTGTCCTACAGCGAGGTCCAGTTCCTATTGTCCTAAACCCGCATGTCACCTCCAGTCCACAACTATGCAGTAAAATAAATGATAATTAAGGTAGTACTACTTTTTATACTGCCAGAGCAATGCGTTGACACTGAATGAACATGTGTGATCCTCAAGCCATAGTCTTCCTCAATGATATACTAGTCTGTTAGAGCACCTCCAGTCGTTGACGCTCCCCACGGCTAATTCCAGGATGAATTACCGCCGGATTGGACGAAAGTTTAGTGTGGGGAGCGTTGAACCAGCCGTCCCCCAGCTAGGCGCCCGACGATCGGTTTATTTGGCTTTATTTTCACAAATAAACTCAACAGTTCGGCGCATTTGACAAATTTTGGCTAATATTTAGCTTATTTTTACAAATAAACGTTACGGGTTCAACAAAACAAGCAAATAATTTAACAAGTTTTGAAACAAATCAAATGAAAACTAGTTGGTGTTGCCTCGAAGCCTCCATATGTACTCCACCAGATCATCCTGCAGCTGTTGATGCATTGTGGTGTCTCGAATCTTCTGACGCAAAGCTATGAACGAAGCCCACGATGTCGGCACCTGGTGATTAGTCTGTGCAAGAGGATCCTCTCTGTCATATGGTGCAGCTTGCTCGCTCAGAGGAACTGTATACTTTCGCTCATTCTCAATAATCATGTTGTGCAAGCACACACAATAGTTCATCATCTCCCACATCTGATCTTTGGACCAAGTCATAGCGGGGAACCGGACTACAGCAAATCTCTGCTGCAGGACACCAAATGCACGCTCGACGTTCTTTCGGCAACCTTCTTGTTCCTTGGAAAACTCCGCCTCCTTCGGAGGGACGGGGTTTGAGATAGTCTTCACAAATGTTACCCACTTTGGATAGAAACTGTCTGCAAGATAATATCCCTTGTTGTAGCAGTGCCGGCCATTGATCACAAAGTCAATCGGGGGAGCATGACCCTCAACAAACATGGAGAAGATCGGCGAGCACTGCAAGACGTTGATGTCGTTGTTGGATCCCGGTATACCAAAGAAGGAATGCCAAATCCAGAGATCATGGGTAGCCACTGCCTCAAGTATCACAGTGCAACCTTTTTTATGACCCTTGTACATTCCCAGCTAGGCAAACAGACAGTTCTTCCATTTCCAATGCATGCAGTCAATGCTTCCAACCATCCCCGGAAATCTCAAGTAGATGTCCCCGAACACTTCTATCACTGCCCTACATAACCGGTAGAAACAATCAAGGGCGGTGAACTCCGCCATCCGAAGATAGTCATCGGCAGCATCACCAGGAGCTCCATATGCCAGCATCCGCATAGCCACCATGCACTTTTGGAGGGCATAAAACCCTGCCATGCCGGTGCAATCCAACTTGCATCCGAAGTAGGAGTCGTAGTCTCGAAGGACATACACATTTTCAAGAAGAGTTTCCGGCTCATCCTGAAACGACGCCTCAAAACAACCTCACCATGCAATGGATTGTCAGCGAAGTAGTCGGCGTAGAGCATGCAATAGCCCTCCATTCGCTGCCTCGGCTTGCACTTCCGGTGACCTGGTGCCGACCCACCATGTTGACCAATGGCCTTCTCCGCGTATAGGCCTAACAAGCAAGCTAGGATCAACATGTGTTCCTCGTCTTGGGCGGTGGCTGCCATCTCTTCCTCAAAAATCTCAGCGAATATCTGCTCCTCCTCGTCGTCCGAGTCCAAATCCGCCCAGGCAAATAGACGAACACCTGCCGGGCGTGGTCGACGCGAGGAGTTGCCCGACGACGAAATATATGCATACGGGAGGAGGGACGGCGGAATATAGGCTGCTGGGAGGAGGGACAACGGAATACAGGCAACCAGCCGACGGATTGGCGAGGGGTGGTGCCGGTGACGAGATGGCTACGAGAGGGGTGGGGGATTTGCGGCGAGAAAGTGGTGGGGTTTGCGTGTTTTCTCGCCGACAGAGCGGGCCCATATCCTCTTTTCTCTAGTCCGGACTCCCCGAACGATTTTAGATGGGCTTTCTAATGTTATAAATTTTGTTTTGTATAATTTATACTATGTTGGTTAAATTAATTACCTAGGTATACGCGTCGGCCTTGTAATCTCGAACGGAAGCAGTACTGATGTACATGTTTGCTAATGCTAATAAAGTTCATGCTCTCGTAGTAATATAGGCATGTGTTTCATAAGTAACCAGGTTGTCCTACAACGAGGTCCAATGCCTATTGTTCTAAACCTGCCTGTCACCACAAGTCTACAACTATACTATAAAATAAATGGTAACTAAGATATTCCTTTCTATACTACCAGAGCAATGCATTATGTATACTGTGATCCTCAAACCATAGTCTTCCCCAATGATATCCTGGTCTGTTACTCTCTGGGTTGCCAGTTTGGAACTATGCCAGGTGATACGGCAATCAGTTATCATCATAACACAAAAACACCGTTATAACATATATGGTTCAGGTAAACAACAAATTGAGAGCGAACTTTGCATAAAATAATTCAAAAATTATAATAGAACAACCAGCCGTGATCTAAACAACAAAACATAATTGTGACTATCCTATTTCTATCCATCACATGTTCCTACCAAGAATTACTCACATATGGGGAAACATGATCATAGCTAGCAATGGAGGATGGAGTGGCGTCGAATATAGAGGAGACGAGCTAGCCCTATCCAGCAATGAATACATGGATCCAATTTCCCTATGCAACGAGTATATGCGGTGGCCGTAACTCTTAGGTCATGGAAAATACGTGGATAATGCTCATAGGGTTCTCATTGGAAAGGAATAGTAAGTCCGAAAAGTGGGGTCGGAGGAGCCACATGGATCCAAAGCATCAGGTAGTGCACCTAGCCACACACATAATCGCACAACCCCTCTGTCGTGGTTGCCCTCCTTATGTCCCGAAGCTCAGTGTCATATCTCCTCTAATTTGTGGAAATGATTTCCTCCACATTAAAATACATTGGATGATTTGGGTTGAAAACAACATCGTGTCTTACGATATGAATTCATTTAGACAAGATAGAAAGGCAAATCATAAGCAAAGTCATCAAACAAGTAGATATGCTTTGGATGTATCAGCTTGCCATCGACATGTGCATTGAACCCTATGGAAACAATAACCCGTATTGTGAGACACGGGACGTAAAACAAGCATTTTATCCCATGTGGGTTTGGGGTACAACCAGCTCCATTATGCACACAACGTATTGTTTATTCTCCTGTTTTCTCTTTTGATTGTTATCTTGTAACGTCGGTGAACCTTTGTGACTGTTGACATCGACTTTCCATATGACTACATATCAATATAGTTGATAAAATGTTGTTCTTTAAATTATTATAATTATATTGTGCTAAAGTTTTAACCATTTCAGCTACTTTGTTCATCCAACTCTATTATAATCACCTTTTTGAGAGTATAATAAGCACATTAAATATGCAATGTAACTTAGTCTTAACAGAAGACAACATACGTATATCTGATCCAACTCATCTTGACATTCTTGCAGTGAAAATCCTATTAGCAATTTTGTTGGTGGCATCATGGCAAACCCCAACATGGACTTCGAAATTAGCGACCTTTGGGTTGCCGTAGCTATTTTTTTCATCACTGCAGTACTCACCAACATCATAAGAAGAAGAATCACCTTTGTCCCAATGAGCACAAAACAATTTCCCCCGGTTGTTAATGGCATTGCTCTCATGGGAAGTTTAATTACAGTTTTGACAAAGGGTATTCAAGCTACGATCCATAATCTATATACAAAGTTTGGAAGTGTGTTCACAATAAATTTCTTTGGATCAAAGATAACCTTCTTGATTGGTCCAGAGGCGTCAGCTCATTTCTTTCAAGGGCCAGCTTCAAAGATTAGCCAAGGTAATTTTTATGAATTCACTGTGCCAATGTTTGGCCAAGAAGTTGGCTTTGGCATTGACACCTCCACAAGAAGTGAACAGAATCGATTCATTATCGATGCACTTAATCCATCCAAGCTGAGGGGCCACGTTAAGCCAATGCTACAAGAAGTGGAGGTATTTACTCGTAGCAAAAGTCATACTCACTTTTTGGTCTGCAGTTAACTTACGATGTGATCATGTGTTTATGTTTTCCTAGGAGTATTTTGCAAAATGGGGTAAACATGGCATGATAGACCTAAAACATGAACTAAGCCAAGTGCTAATGTTGATCTCTGGTCGGTGCCTACTCGGAAAGGAGATCCGTGAGAAGATGCTCGATGAGTTCTACACATTGTTTCGTGAGGTTGAAAATGGTCTTAACTTAGTCAATCTCGTATTCCCTTATATCCCAATCCCGGCTAATCGCCGACGCGACAGTGCACGTATCAAGCTCAAAGAAATACTCTCTAAAACTTTGAGGTCACGTAGGAGCTTTGGCAAAGTCGGGGAGGATACACTACAAAAATTAATAGATTCCAAGTATAAAGACGGGCGCTCCACAACAGAAGAAGAGATTACCGGGCTAATAATTGCCTTGGTATTTGTTGGAAAGCACACGAGCTCCCACACTAGTGCCTGGACTGGAGCTTGCTTACTTGACAATGCAAAGTGCTTGGAGGTTGTCATCGAGGAGCAAAAGCAAATCATTGGAAAATTTGGTGGCGAGATTGATTATAATGTTTTACTAGAGATGACTGCCCTGCATTGGTGTATTAAAGAGGCACTACGGTTGTGTGAATGTTTGGCTGTTAACGATGGGGACTTCCATCGGTTCCGTGTTACTTTATATAGGCCAACATCGGCCCAGATAGATACACGAGAGGTTACAACAAAATAGAGAAAAGGAAGGGATATGATCTTGATCTTATAGTTACGATCAGATCATCACAAGATTGAACTACCGAACTATTCTATCTGAACTTCTGTCCAGGTTCATCTGAACCTCCATAACGTGGCAGTCTAATATCTTGTACATTAACACCCCTCCTCAATCACAACCGTCTGAGGTTGAGATTGTGCTTGAATTCTTCAAGTTGTCGACTTGGCAACGCCTTAGTGAAGCCATCAGCCACCTGATCCCTTGAGGGAATGAATCTGATCTCAAGTTGTTTTCTTGACACTCGTTCTCTTACAAAGTGAAAATCTATTTCAATATGCTTTGTTCTGGCATGAAAAATTGGATTTGCAGACAGATATGTTGCTCCCATATTGTCACACCATAGGCAGGATGTTTGATTCCTTTGGATCCCAAGTTCTCCTAATAGAGATTCAATCCAAATGATTTCAGCTGTTGCATTTGCTAGAGACTTATACTCAGCCTCTGTGCTTGATCTAGACACTGTTGCTTGTTTTCTAGCACTCCATGAGATCAAGTTAGGTCCAAAGTACACTGCAAAGCCTCCTGTAGATCTTCTATCATCTACACATCCTGCCCAATCAGCATCTGAAAAGGCACTCACCAAAGTAGAAGATGACTTCCTGAAACTCAATCCAAGCCCCACTGTACCACTGACATATCTTAATATTCTTTTGACAGCTGTCCAATGTGTGGTTGTGGGTGCATGAAGGAACTGACATACTTTGTTAACTGAAAAAGCAATGTCAGGTCTGGTGAGTGTTAGATATTGAAGAGCACCAACTATACTCCTGTACCTTGTACTATCTTCTGGTCCAAGAGACTCTCCTTCTGCAACTGATAGTTTTTCTGACGCAGACAGTGGTGTTGGCAATGCTTTACATGACTTTAGTCCAACTCTGTTAAGCAAATCTCTAGCATATTTTTCTTGAGTCAACACAATGCCTTGATTGATTGATTTTACTTCAATTCCCAAGAAATAATGCAAGTTACCAAGATCCTTTAGTGCAAATGATGAACCAAGATCTTGAAGGAGAGAGCTAATTGCCTTGTTGGAGGAGTCGGTAACAATGATATCATCAACATAGACTAACACAAATATGATTATACCTGATTTGTTGTATATGAATAGTGATGTATCAGCCTTGGACGCAAGAAAACCAAGCTCTTGCAATTTTGAGCTTAACTTTGAGAACCATGCTCTTGGTGCTTGTTTCAGCCCATAGAGTGATTTGTCAAGTTTGCACACAAGATGAGGTGCCTTTGGATTCTCATAACCAGGTGGTTGCTTCATATAGACCTCTTCTTCCAGAACGCCATGGAGAAACGCATTCTTCACATCAAGTTGCCTTAGACTCCATCCTCTTGATACTGAAATGGCTAATACAAGTCTAATGGTAGCAGCTTTAACAACAGGACTAAATGTATCTTCATAGTCTATACCATATCGTTGCTTAAAACCTTTTGCTACTAATCTAGCCGTGTATCTATCAATAGTTCCATCAGCTTTCCTTTTAATTCTATAAACCCATTTACAATCTATAATGTTAATGCCTTTCTTATATGGTACTAGGTGCCATGTTTTATTTTCTATCAAAGCCCTATACTCATCATCCATAGCCCTTTTCCAATTTGAATTTTCTAAGGCTAATTGCAAAGTAGCAGGTTCATTAGTCGAACAGGAAAGGCCATACCTTACTGTACCATCAGTATAAACTTTCGGTTTAGCATTACCAGTTTTGGAGCGAGTTTTATAGATTGTTGGTGCAGGCGGGCGCACAGGAGCAGATTGCACAGAGGATCCCTCGCCCAGATTCTCCTGCTGGGCCTGCAGCGATCCCAAGGAGGATTCTGTCGACGACGGTGACTGGTCCTGCTCGTTAGTCGACGCGTGTGGCGAGGGCGCGTTTTCCGGGTCCCGCTGATCCTGCGCGTCGTGGTCGCGCCGCGTGTCGCGGCCAGAATCGCCGCTCGTGGAGGGAAATGATGGCGAGGACGACGTGGCGTGTCGCGGCTGGAGTGCTGCCGATCGAGGAGGATGGCCTCGGGATCCCGAGGCTGATTCCCCCCTGCTGTCCGAGGTGCGGCCGATCCGAGGCGAACCTCGCCTCGTCGGACGTGCAATCCGTCTCGTCGGGTGTGCCGCCGCTGGTTACACGCGATAATAGGCGCGTTTCTCGCTCCGTTCTCCCTGGTTTCGTACTCGTTTTGAACAGAATTTCCACCGCACGTTGATAAACCGCGAGAGAGTCCAAGGAGGCATGTAATGGAGAGTCATTAGCCAATAAATCAGTGCAATTGTTGTCCCTTTTGTTGGAGAGTATAGAAGGATTTTGGAGATACTCCGGTAAAAGAAGAATTTCTTGGCGAAGTCTAGAGCCAGCATTGGGATGAAGTTTGGAAAAAGGAAACACTGTTTCATCAAAAACAACGTCTCGAGAAATATAGACTCTACCAGATGTAACATCAAGGCATTTTACACCTTTGTGCATGGGACTGTATCCAAGAAATACACATTGCTTGGATCGATAGGCAAGTTTGTGCTGATTGTATGGTCGAAGGTTTGGCCAACGAGCACAACCAAACACACGAAGGGATGCATAATCTGGTTTCTTTTTGAGGAGACGTTCCATAGGTGTGTCATTATCAATGGTTTTGGAAGGTAGCATATTGATAAGATGGGTTGCGGTTAAGAAAGCTTCATCCCAGAATTTTAAGGGCATTGATGCATTTGCAAGGAGAGCAAGTCCTACTTCCACAATGTGGCGATGCTTTCGTTCAGCTGAGCCATTTTGTTGGTGTGTGTGAGGACAAGAGACATGATGTTCAATGCCAACTTTTTGAAAAAAGGAATTGAGTTTTTCATACTCTCCTCCCCAATCAGATTGTAGGGCAAGAATTTTGGTGCCAAATTGCCTTTCAACGAGTTGTTGGTAGTTATGAAATACTTGGAATACATCAGACTTCTTTTTGAGGAGATAAATCCAAACAAATTTGCTATAGTCATCAATGAAGCTTACATAATAGGTGTATTTTCCTACTGAACTAGGAGCATGCCCCCATACATCGGAGTAAACAAGTTGTAAGGGAGCAAGAGATACACTAGAAGATCTTTCATATGGCAATTGATGACTTTTGGCTTTTTGACACGAATCACAAATAGACTCTATGCTAGACTTCTCGGAATAAGGAAGCTCATGTTTGCTAAGAATTTGTTGAACAATACGAAAAGAGGGATGTCCTAAACGACTATGCCACCGTGATGCTGAAGGCTTGGTAGCACTGAAGACTTGTTTATTCTTGTTCCATGAAGATGAAGAAATCAACGGGTATAGGCCTTGGATGCATCTACCTTTAAGCAGAGTTCTCCCCGTTGCTCGGTCCTTAACATAAAAGAACCAAGGATGAAATTCAATGTAAACATTATTGTCAAGGGTAAAACGATGTATGGAGACAAGATTTTTGGTGGCATGTGGTACATGAAGGACATTTTTTAGATGCAAATTCTTAGAAGGGGTTTCAACAATTGCATGACCAGTGTGGCTAATGCTCATACCTTCTCCATTGGCCGTATGAATCTGATCACGGCCATGGTACTTCTCCTTCATGGTGAGCTTGTTGAGCTCACCGGTGATGTGGTCGGTGGCACCGGTATCGCCGTACCAGTTGGTGTCCACGCCATAGGACGCCATGTTGGCGTTCTTCTCCTCTTCATCTTCATCGTCGGAGTAACGGTGCCAGCATTTCCATGCCTCGTGTCCCGGCTTGCCGCAGATCTGACAGACGGTGGTGTCACGGTCTCTGTTGCCGCCGCCTCTGCCGCCTCCACGGCGACCATTGCCGCGTCCACCACGCTGCTGGTGGCGTCCACCTTCGCCGCGGCCACCATAGCCACGGCCGCCTCTGCGTCCACCATAGTGGCCGCGTCCGCGGTTTCCTCCACGTCCACGGGCAGCAGCATTGACCGAGCCCCGACGTCAGAGAGGAGCTCGATGCGATTCTCATAGGCTTGGACTTGGGCGTAGAGGTCGCTCACGGTGAGGTCTTCAGCACCATTGACCCCGATGGCGGCGAAGAGGGGATTGTAGGTGTCGTCGAGGCCGGCGAGGAGATACTCCACGAGTTCTTCCTCGTCGATCGGCCGGCCCGCTGCAGCGAGCTCATCAGCGAGTCCCTTCATCTTGGTGAAGAACTGCGCCGATGTCATGTTGTCCTTCTTCGTCTTGGCGAGGGCAACGCGCAGGTTTGATACCCGCGTCCCGGATTGGGTGGCAAACATAGTTTTGATTGCCATCCAAACTTCTGCCGCCGTGTCCATGCCAATGACGAGACGAGAGATGTCGGGCGTCGAGAGAGTTCAAAATAAACGACAGTACCTGTTGGTCTGTCGCTACCCACGCATCATACGCAGGGTTTTCCTCCTTGACTTCTTTGCCATCCTTCTGGACGACGATCGTCTCTGGTGGCGCCTCCGTCTTGGGGTCGAGGAAGCTTAGTAGCCTGGCTCCGCGGATCGGTGGGAGGATCTGAGATTGCCATAGGAGGTAATTGGTTCGGGTGAGTTTTTCACCTACACTAGCGCCGGCTAAGGGGTTGGTCATAGTGGTGGCGGAGGAAGGAGCTAGACACATAGATGTGTTTTAGGAAGAAGATGGCTCTGATACCATGTGAATGTTTGGCTGTTAACGATGGGGACTTCCATCGGTTCCGTGTTACTTTATATAGGCCAACATCGGCCCAGATAGATACACGAGAGGTTACAACAAAATAGAGAAAAGGAAGGGATATGATCTTGATCTTATAGTTACGATCAGATCATCACAAGATTGAACTACCGAACTATTCTATCTGAACTTCTGTCCAGGTTCATCTGAACCTCCATAACGTGGCAGTCTAATATCTTGTACATTAACAGGTTGCACCCTGCAACACCAATATTAGTTCGTAAGACACATAAGCACTTCAATCTGTTTACAAAAGAAGGCAATGAATACACCATCGCAGCAGGACATACCCTTGTGAGCCCTATAATGTTAAACAACAATATTCCTTCCATTTATAAGGACCCTGAGGTATATGATCCAGAACGGTTTGGTCCTGGAAGAGAGGAGGACAAAGTTGGAGGCAAGTTCTCATACACATCATTTTCTGGTGGAAGGCATGCTTGTCCTGGTGAGGCCTATTCTTACATGCAAATTAAAGTAATATTGAGCCATTTACTTAGGAACTTTGAGCTCCAACTGGTATCTCCGTTCCCAAAGGCTGAGCGGGGCAAGTTTGCTCTAGAACCACAAGGGAAAGTAATGGTAAGCTACCAGAGACGTAAGTTGCTTGGTACCTAGTAGAAGACATGTGCATATATAATGCATGTATGTTCGGTGGATATCTTTATAACCGTCTACTTATGAACAAAACTACAAAAGTATATGTTCAGTTGTGTGTAATAATATCTCTGTAGTCGTGTATGTACACGATAAGTTGTGTAAACTCTAAATTTGAACATCTATAATAATGTAGATGTATATATATTAAGTGTGTATATTTGTCTGCATGATGACGATGCAATTGTGCATTATATGGATGTTAATTTTGCACAGAACAATATGCGGTAATAATATGCTCATGAAGCACGGGTATTGAGGGCAAGTACTTGCCCCCGTGAATTCTTCTTCTGCGGGTACCCGCGAACAGATGTGCTTAAATCCTATTCAACAAATATACATGGATATCTAAAATAATAGTAAAAAGATATAACACACATCGAGGATATACAAACATTTAAAATAGAGGCTTTTTACAAGGTCGAGAAAGTCGGGTTCCTTTTCCTTGGGGAAAAGATTATCGAAGAATTGCCGAAAAGATCAGAGCGACCGGAGCAGCAGATTGCGAACCTACACAATGTTCGCCTCCAACATAGTCAGAGAGTTCAGCAGCGGATCCACCCGCTGATCCTCATTCAGGTCCAAGGAACACCCGGTTCACTCTACTACAACGAAAAGAGAAGCAGATAAAGATGAAGGACAAGAATGGAAAACTCGACGGAATATCAACGAGGGAATATTCAAACTTATTTATGAAGGAGTCTTTTAGAGTATCTAGTCTTTGGCGAATGTCCGCTTTGTGGGTTTCCATCTTCGACTTCTCCTCTTCCCACCTTTTCTCCTCGGAAATGGCCTTGGTCCGGGCATCCTCCAGTGCCTCTTCAGCGGCCTTGAGCTTGGCTTCCAGTTCATCGGCACACTTTTCAGATTTCTTCAAGGCAACTACAATAGAGCAAAAGGAGTTGAGACGAACAAATATTGCATCATGGACGATTACAAAGAGAGAAAAGTTTTTGTATGGATTACCCATAAGTTTGGCAGCTTCGTCCATCATCTCACGGGCTATCGGTTGCGCAACAATCAATGAAGTACCAATCGTAAAGAATTTTGAGTGGTTTACAGAAAGCAATGATATAAAAAAGCAGTCAACATGAAACTTATGTCGTCCATGGATGGAACGGGTTGGTTCTTAGAAATCTTGATGTCCTTGTTGGGGGTGGGGGGGGGGGGGTCTCGCGGGGTGGCCGGCCCAGGGCCAGAAAAATTAGGAGCTTAGATTTTCTATATAGGTTTACTATACATTGTAGAAAAAACAATTTTAGACGGGCTTGGGTCTATAGTTGGATTTTTTCTTTTCCTATTGGTTTCCAATCCAGCCGGCCATGACTTAATACGGTTTCGTTTCATCTAGTACCAAACGTGAGTTACGTGAAACGTTGCCAATTCACCCAATGCCCCGATTCTCTACCCTCTCGCAGTTCGTGGCCATCGCCCAGATCGCCTGGGACCTGCCCTCGCTCTCGCTAATCACGACCGCGGGGCGATCTTCTGACTGCTTCCCTCCTACATGTTGTGGTGCTGCCTGCTGCCTGCTGGTCCACCGGACGCCAGTCGTCGTAGTCGCAGTCCCCGGCCATCCTCAATCAGGCAATCATCCTATCTGCGTAATAGATTAAGATAGAAGGTAAGAACGCCCTCTCCAGTTCTCTTAGAATTCTACTATATGCTCTAATTCACGTTCTGAATTTTGATTAGTAGTTGTTGTTCTTATTTGTAGCAGTGAGGTTAACTGATTATGGCGCCTGAATCCGGTGCTATGAAAAGAAAAGGAGACAAGAAGAAAAAAAGTTAATAGAATCACAAAGAGAGTCTATGTTTAATTTTTTTAAGAGCAACACGAGCACTTCGAGCAATCCAGATGAGTTGATGCTACTTGTTGCGGGGGGACAAAATAAGTTGATGTAGAGGACGATGTCGGTACAGAGGACGACGTTCACGTTAACGCGGAGAGTGACAATGTGAATGATCATCATGTTAAATCTGCTAGTGTTGATGATGAACCAGTTCCAGTTAGTGTGGATATTTATGACCCGACAAATTGGGATACTCTTGGTAACAAAAAAAAGGGAGATGTTAGTGGATAAGGGTCCTATCAGAGAAGAGAATATTACTTTTCCTTCAAATGCTAAGATGATACATTTTTCATATCCGCATTAATCTAGACAAATGTGCAATGGAGAGGTACGTGATCCAAGGTGGCTAGTTTATTCAAGAATTGTTGACAAAGTGTCCTGTTTTTCATGTAAGTTGTTCAATCATATAAACTGCAAGAGTTCTTTGGCGCATGATGGGTTTTGTGATTGGAAACATATCACGGATATACTCAAAGAACATGAAGTTAGTGTGGAGCATATCACAAGCATGATCTCTTGGAAGGAATTGAGAACTAGACTGAGTAAACCTGAAACAAACTCAAAGTCCATATCCATGGATATTTCCGAGGTTAACCCTCATCATCGCATAGATCCATATCTTGAATTCTTCTCTTGAAATCAAACTCTCAAGATCTTGATCATATCATATTCTTCTCTTAATATCAATGATCTTGATGCTAATACTCAAGGTATATCTTTAACTTCACGGCATCCACACTTGAATACAACACATGGACTACAAAAATTACCTATGAAATATTCTTTCATATGAAATCAATGAAATAGTAGCCCATATGGATTGGCATTAACTACCAAAAACACAGATATGGGTGATACATCTCAAACGTATCTATAATTTTTGATGCCCCATGCTTGTTTACAACAATTTATATATGTTTTCCTCATACTTTGTTGCACGTTTATACATTTTCCGGCACTAACCTATTAACAACATGCCACTGTGCTAGTTCCCTGTTTTATGTTGTTTTGTATTTCAGAAAAGTTATACAGAAAATATTCTCGGAATTGGACGAAACAAAATCTAAAGTCAATATTTTACCTAATGAAGACAGAGTCCAGAGGGGGGATGAGGAGGCGCCACAGGGCGGCCAGACCACCCCATGGCGCGGCTAGGGTGTGGCCCTCACCGAGGGGTGGTGTGGGCCCCCCAGGGCTCCACCGACCTCGCCCTTCCGCCTATTTATTCATGATCTCGGGAATAACCTAAACACCTGAGCCTCCATCCACGAAAAGTGCTGTCGCGGCCGCCATTGCAGACCCTAGCTCGGGAGGGTTCTGAAGCTCTTCCCGGCATCCTGCCGGAGGGGGAAATCATCACCAAAGGCATCTAAATCGCCATGCCCGCCTCCGAACTGATGTGTGAGTAGTTCATTCTTGGACTATGGTGGATTATTAGTTATAGACGCAGTTGGATTACGATTTATGTATTATGTTGTAGTGCCCAAACAAATCTCATAGTAACCATCTTGTCATGTATGGTCGGTATTTTGTCAATTGCCCAGCTGTAATTTGTTCACCCAACATGTTATTTATCTTTATGGAAAGACACCTCTAGTGAACTATGGACCCCGGTCCTTTCCTTTACACTGATAAATTCATCTACTGCAATCCTGTTTTGTTTACTTTCCGCAAGCACTGTTCTCTTTAATTACTGCAAACATCTCTTCCACTCGATACGTCTAATCCCTAAAACCGGTGAGATTGACAACCTCACTGTAAGTTGGGGCAAAGTATTTTGGTTGTGTTGTGTGCAGGTTCCACGTTGTTGCTGACGCCGGTAGTGCGCCCTACCAATAGTCAGCTAGCAACACTTTCAGAAGTCACGCCTTTCTCCTACTGGTCGATTAAACCTTGGTTTCTTACTGAGGAAAAATGTGATGTTGTGCTCATCATACCTTCATCTTGGGGTTCCCCAACGGTGTGCAATCTGCGATCCTCAAGGGGCAATGTACCCTTGATACGTCTCCAACGTACCTATAATTTCTGATGTTCCATGCTTGTTTTATGAAAATACTTACATGTTTTGCTTGCACTTTATAATGTTTTTATGCATTTTCCGGAACTAACCTATTAACGAGATGCCGAAGGGCCAGTTGCTGTTTTCTGTTGTTTTTGGTTCCAGAAAGGCTGTTCGGGCAATATTCTCGGAATTCGACGAAACGAAGACCCAACATCCTATTTTTCCCGGAACCTTCCAGAAAGTCAAAGGGGGACCAGAGGGGTGCTCTGGGGGCCCCACACATGTGGGCCGCGCGGGCTCCACCTTGGCCGCGCCGGTCTGGTGTGAGGAGCCCCCGTGGCCCCTCCGACTCCGCCTCTTCGCCTATTAAAGCTGTCTCGACCTAAAAACGCGAGACCAATTGACGAAACTCCAGAAAGACTCCAGGGGCGCCGCCACCATCGCGAAACTCCTTTTCGGGGGACAGAAGTCTCTGTTCCGGCACCCTGCCGGGACGGGGAAGTGCCCCCGGAAGCCATCTCCATCAACGCCACATCATGCTCTGTGAGTAGTTCCCCCATGGACTATGGGTTCTAGCTGTAGCTAGTTGGTATTCTCTCCCCCATGTACTTCAATACAATGATCTCATGAGCTGCCTTACATGATTGAGATTCATCTGATGTAATCGGTGTTGTGTTTGTCGGGATCCGATGGATTGTTACATTATGATTAGTCCATCTATAAAGTTCGTGAAGTTATTGTTGCTGCAATCTTGTTGTGTTTAATGCTTGTCACTAGGGCCCGAGTGGCATGATCTTAGATTTAAGCTCTATACTTATTGCTTAGATTGTATCTACAAGTTGTATGCACATGTCTATGTCCGGAACCAAAGGCCCCAAAGTGACAGAAATTGGGACAACTAGAGGGGAAGGCTTAGATATGAGGATCACATGTTTTCACGGAGTGTTAATGCTTTGCTCCGGTGCTCTATTAAAAGGGGTACCTTAATTTCCAGTAGATTCCCTAGAGGCCCGGCTGCCACCGGCTGGTAGGACAAAAGATGTTGTACAAGTTTCTCATTGCGAGCACGTATGACTATATATGGAAAACATGCCTACATGATTAATAATCTTGATGTTACTGTCTTAATGCTATTTCAATCCTATCAATTGCCCAAGCTGTAATTTGTTCACCCAACACTTGTTATTGGAGAGTTACCACTAGTGAAGATAGGCTGGGAACCCCGGTCCATCTCTCATCATCATATACTCGTTCTATATGTCATTGGAAGTAGTATCAACTATTTTCACGGTGCCATTGCCTCCGTGTTACTATTACTTGCTGCTGTATTCTTGTTACTCTTGCTCTCATATTACTGCCGCTTTCACATCACCCCTGTTACTAGTGCTTTTCCAGGTGCACCTGAATTGACAACTCAGTTGTTAAGGCTTATAAGTATTCTTTACCTCCCCTTGTGTCGAATAAATAAATTTGGGTTTTACTTCCCTCGAAGACTGTTGCGATCCCCTATACTTGTGAGTTATCAAGACTATTTTCTGGCTCCGTTGCCAGGGAGGCATAGCTCTACTCATAAGTTCACCTGGGGAGTACACTCTACCTCTCTCTCTGTTTATTTTATTTTGTTTTGCCTAGTTTATTTGTGCTTAGTTTATTTCTGTCTAGTATTATTTTTCTTAGTTTACTTTTGCTTAGTTTCTTTTTGTCTTATTTTATTTTTCCTATATACCCAAAAATTTATAAAAATTTGAAAAAACAAAAAATTAAAAATTGTTGTTATGGGAGAACCCACAACCTACTTGGAGCTTATAGAATATTATAATAATTATAGAGAATCAAGAGCGGGAAAAGTGATGAGTGCTGTGATAGAAAAATTGAATACAATTGCTAAAATCTTGCTTAAACGCCATGATATAAACTGTTGCTCTCAACGGGACACTAAACATCTTAAATTTCAATGTGGCTTTAGTGAGGAATTTTTAATTAAGAACTATAATCGGAATAGCTATATTCATTTTGGGTTTGAAGAGGTAGAACAATTTGTCATATTTATGGGAGCCTCCGAGATAGAATCCTTCATGGTTAAAAATTATGAAACTTGTGTTGTTTGTAAGGACCTTAAAGATTATGTCTCTTCTATCCTTAATTTTTGCAATGAAAGTTACACTGACAATCCTTATATCATTGATTATAAAGAGAGACTCATTAATGCACAAGAATGCACTCACAATTTGCGGGGACTGTGGAAGAAGAAATTGATGAACCTGAAAGCTCATTGGATGAAAAAGAGGAGGAAATTGATGAACCTGAAAGCTCATTGGATGAAAAAAAGAGGAGAATGATGAACAAAAGGAGGAAGAATGGATTAGCTACCCATTCCAACCTTCTAATGAGAGTAACTCTTTATCTCTTACACTATTTGATTGTCCTCCATGCTTACCGAAAGAGGTTGAATGTTATGTTCCTGTGGATTCTCTTGAAATATTCCCTATGAGTAAAACTTGTGAGAATAATTATGCTACTGTTATTTATGATAATCCATGCTACTTTGATAAATCTTATGATAATGCTTTGTTTGTGCTCGATGTCGAAATGCATGGTACTAAAGAATTTTGCGTAGCAAATGTTTATGATAAAGCTCTTGATGATGGTCCTATGTTACTTGATAATATTAATTGTACTACTAATGAAAATGGGATTGGAGAGGTCTTGACGAGTATCTATGAGTCCCATATCTCTTGAGATTGATCAACCATCTTGTTATATTATTGATAAAAGTGTGTTTGAAAGTTTTAATCGCACTATTTTTGAGCTTGATAAAAATTATGTGTTTATGGATCATGAAAAGCATGCTATATGTGATAGTTATATTATTGAGTTTGTTCATGAAGCTACTGAAAATTATTATGAGAGAGGAAAATATAGTTGTAGAAATTTTCATGGTGCTAAAACACCTCTCTATATGCTTAAAATTTTGAAGTTACTCTTGTTTTATCTTCTTATGCTTATCACTTTGTTCTTCATGAATTTATTTGTGTACAAGATTCCTATGCATAGGAAGTGGGTTAGACTTAAATGTGTTTCGAATTTGCTTTTTGATGCTCTGTTTTGCTTCAACTCTTATTTCTTGCGAGTGCATCATTAAAACTGCTGAGCCCATCTTAATGGCTATAAAGAAAGAACTTCTTGGGAGATAACCCATGTGTTTATTTTGATACTGTTTTGTTGTGTCTTGGAAGTTCTTACTACTGTAGCAACCTCTCCTTATCTTTATTTTATTGCAATTTTGTGCCAAGTGAAGCCGCTAATCGAAGGTTGATACTAGATTTGGATTTCTGCGCAAAAACAGATTTCTATCTGTCACGAATCTGGGATGTTTTCTCTGTAGGTAACTCAGAAAATTATGCCAGTTTACGTACGTGTTCCTCAGATATGTACGCAACTTTCATTAGTTTTGAGTTTTCTGATTTGAGCAACGGAAGTACCTGTTTAAAATTCGTCTTTACTGGCTGTTATGTTTTGGCAGATTCTGTCTCTGTTTTTTGCATTGTCTCTTGCGGACTTTAAGCAAGGCTTTCTAGACGTGGAGAGCTGTAGCTAATGTTTTATTGAGTTCTTGCAATGTGTCACTACAGGACCAATGTGAATTCAAGTTTTTTTGAGTACTAACCCCTCTAATGAAGTTTATGAGAAATTTGGTGTGAAGGAAGTTTTCAAGGGTCAAGAGAGGAGCATGATATATGATCAAGAAGAGTGAAAAGTCTAAGCTTGGGGATGTCCCCGTGGTTCATCCCTGCATATTTCAAGAAGACTCAAGCGTCTAAGCTTGGGGATGCCCAAGGCATCCCCTTCTTCATCAACTTATCAGGTTTCTTCTATTGAAACTACATTTTTATTCGGTCACATCATATGTGCTTTACTTGGAGCGTCTGTGTGTTTTTATTTTTGTTTTTGTATGAATAAGATCGGATCCTAGCAATCCTTTTTTGGGAGAGAGACACGCTCCGCTTTTTCATATGAACACTTGTTCTTCGTTTTACTTTTAATGTTCAATGATAAAAGTTGGAAGCTACATCACTTATGGTTATTTGGTTGGAAACAGAAAATGCCTCATATTGTCTTGAATAATTTGACACTTGGCAATTGTTTTGAGCTCTCAAGTAGATCATGATTAAGTTTTTTCATGTAGTTTAAACCTATTAGTGGAGAACTACTTGTAGAGCTTGTTGAAATTGGTTTGCATGATTGGTCTCTCTTAAGGTCTAGATATTTTCCGGTAAAAGTGTTTGAGCAACAAGGAAGACAGTGTAGAGTATTATAATGCTTGCAATATGTTCTTATGTAAGTTTTGTTGTACCGGTTCATACTTGTGTTTGCTTCAAATAACCTTGCTAGCCCAAAGCCTTGTACTGAGAGGGAATGCTTCTCGTGCATCCAAAACCTTGAGCCAACCACCATGCCATTTGTGTCCACCATACCTACCTACTACATGGTATTTCTCCGCCATTTCAAAGTAAATTGCTTGAGTGCTACCTTTAAACAATTCAAAATTTATCACCTCTGATTTGTGTCAATGTTTAATAGCTCATGAGGAAGTATGTGGTGTTTATCTTTCAATCTTGTTGGGCAACTTTCACCAATGGACTAGTGGCTTCATCCGCTTATCCAATAATTTTGCAAAAAGAGCGGCAACGGGGTTCCCGGCCCCAATTAATTAACTAACTTCATTAATAATTCTCTTCACATGTTTTGCTCTGATTCATCAGCAAGCAACTTAATTTTGCAAATAGACACTCCTTCATGGTATGTGAATGTTGGAAGGCACCCAAGGATTCGGTTAGCCATGGCTTGTGTAAGCAAAAGGTTGGGAGGAGTGTCAACCATAAATAAAAACTAAAATACATGTGTAAACAAAAGAGAAGAGGGATGATCTACCTTGTTGGTAGAGATAACGTCCTTCATGGGAGCCGCTCTTTGAAGGTTTGTCTGGCAAGGGGGTTAGAGTGCCCACTACCATTCGTTGACAACAACAAACACCTCTCAAAACTTTACTTTTATGCTCTCTTTATGTTTTCAAAACCAAAGCTCTAGCACAAATATAGCAATCAATGCTTCCCTCTGCGAAGGGCCATTCTTTTACTTTATGTTGAGTCGGTTTACCTACTTCCTTCCATCTTAGAAGCAAACACTTGTGTCAAGCTGTGCATTGATTCTTACATACTTGCTTATTCGCATTCATTATATTACTTTGTGTTGACCATTATCCATGAGATATGTATGTTGAAAGTTGAAAGCAAGCTGCTGAAACTTAAATCTTCCTCTCGTGTTGCTTCGATGCCTTTACTTTGAATCTATTGCTTTATGAGTTAACTCTTGTGCAAGGCTTTTGATGCTTGTCTTGAAAGTACTCTTCATGAAAAGTTTTGCTATATGTTATCTATTTGTTAGCAACTATAGATCATTGCCTTGAGTCACTTCATTCATCTCATATGCTTTGTAATAGTATGATCAAGGTTATGTAAGTAGCATGTCACTACAGAAATTACTCTTTTTATCGTTTACCTACTCGAGGGCGAGCAGGGAACTAAGCTTGGGGATGCTGATACGTCTCCAACGTATCTATAATTTCTGATGTTCCATGCTTGTTTTATGACAATACTTACATGTTTTGCTTGCACTTTATAATGTTTTTATGCATTTTCCGGAACTAACCTATTAACGAGATGCCGAAGGCCAGTTGCTGTTTTCTGTTATTTTTGGTTCCAGAAAGGATGTTTGGGCAATATTCTCGGAACTCGACGAAACGAAGACCCAACATCCTATTTTTCCCGGAACCTTCCAGAAAGTCAAAGGGGGACCAGAGGGGTGCCCTGGGGGCCCCACACATGTGGGCCGCGCGGGCTCCACCTTGGCCGCGCCGGCCTGGTGTGAGGAGTCCCCGTGGCCCCTCCGACTCCGCCTCTTCGCCTATTAAAGCCGTCTTGACCTAAAAACGTGAGACCAATTGACGAAACTCCAGAAAGACTCCAGGGGCGCCGCCACCATCGCGAAACTCCGTTTCGGGGGACAGAAGTCTCTGTTCCGGCACCCTGCCGGGACGGGGAAGTGCCCCCGGAAGCCATCTCCATCAACGCCACATCATGCTCCGTGAGTAGTTCCCCCATGGACTACGGGATCTAGCTCTAGCTAGTTGGTATTCTCTCCCCCATGTACTTCAATACAATGATCTCATGAGCTGCCTTACATGATTGAGATTCATCTGATGTAATCGGTGTTGTGTTTGTCGGGATCCGATGGATTGTTACATTATGATTAGTCCATCTATAAAGTTTGTGAAGTTATTGTTGCTGCAATCTTGTCGTGTTTAATGCTTGTCACTAGGGCCCGAGTGGCATGATCTTAGATTTAAGCTCTATACTTATTGCTTAGATTGTATCTACAAGTTGTATGCACATGTCTATGTCCGGAACCAAAGGCCCCAAAGTGACAGAAATTGGGACAACTAGAGGGGAAGGCTTAGATATGAGGATCACATGTTTTCACGGCGTGTTAATGCTTTGCTCCGGTGCTCTATTAAAAGGAGTACCTTAATTTCCGATAGATTCCCTAGAGGCCCGGCTGCCACCGGCTGGTAGGACAAAAGATGTTGTACAAGTTTCTCATTGCGAGCACGTATGACTATATATGGAAAACATGCCTACATGATTAATAATCTTGATGTTCTGTCTTAATGCTATTTCAATCCTATCAATTGCCCAACTGTAATTTGTTCGCCCAACACTTGTTATTGGAGAGTTACCACTAGTGAAGATAGTTGGGAATCCCGGTCCATCTCTCATCATCATATACTCGTTCTATATGTCATTGGAAGTAGTATCAACTATTTTCTGGTGCCATTGCCTCTGTGTTACTGTTACTGCTGTTGTGTTACTGTTAC
Source organism: Lolium rigidum (assembly GCF_022539505.1). Lineage (NCBI taxonomy): Eukaryota > Viridiplantae > Streptophyta > Magnoliopsida > Poales > Poaceae > Lolium > Lolium rigidum. The sequence goes on along the minus strand of NC_061511.1, from coordinate 280,280,958 downwards.
TACTGCTCTCATATTACTGCTGCTTTCACATCACCCCTGTTACTAGTGCTTTTCCAGGTGCAGCTGAATTAACAACTCAGTTGTTAAGGCTTATAAGTATTCTTTACCTCCCCTTGTGTCGAATCAATAAATTTGGGTTTTACTTCCCTCGAAGACTGTTGCGATCCACTATACTTGTGGGTTATCAACCCTTACAACTATACCGAACGTCTACTCACTTGTGTTGCTCCAGGGCATAACCTTAGATCTGGGTATCCTTGATCGAGAGATGGCGGCCCTTTCGGCGTCTCTCTATCTCTTGGGGACATCGTTTTTGGAGGAGCAGCTGGATGGTAGAGGCAAGAGGTGGAGTGGTGTGCATCTGACAGGTCGATAACAGCGAGTCTTGACGATGTTGTGCAGCAGGGTCTCAGTGGCGAACAGGGTGTGATGGACTCACGACGTCGACAAATGGATGTCAAGGGATATGCGTGTCTTTGTCCCGAAGATGATCTAGTGGTTGATGGCGTTGACGACTTCTGAAGCGACTGCACGAGGTCCTTGCTGAGGGTCTGTTACATGGGACATGTGATCCTCTTTTACCATAGAGTGACTCGGTGATTCCTGCAGTAATTAACTGGTGGGGCGTTGTGGTGTTTTAAGACATAAGGCCCTGACAACATGTTCTTCACTCATTTTCGAGTTTGTAGGTGTTGCGTGGTGGCTTTGGGTTCTTTAATATATGATTTTGGTAGCATAGGTGTTGAGTGGCGCCTTTTTGGGTTTTGCAATATATGCTTTTTACAGATCTTTGCTGAATAAAATCTGAATAAAGGTGTATGCATATTTTCGGTGGCATATTTTTCAAAAGAAATGTTTATCCTTGTTAATTAAGAAAGCTCTCTAGATCGGCACAAAAAATGTAATTTTTTAAGAGAGCGGCATTTTTCCATGCACATAGCCATCCTTTCTCTCTCACAATTTTCATATATGTGTCACTTTATTCCTGTCTCGTTGGTTCGTTGCACACATTAGTTGTAAACTTTAAAATTCCATAACTTTGAAACCACAAGTTCAATCTGAAAATCGTTTGAATATTTTGGTTTCTAGTGAAGAGAGCTAGAAAAAAAGCTAATATTAAATATATTTTGATAGTTTTTGAAATTTAACTTCTAAAACTTGATGAAAAATGATGGTGAAACTTTAAAACAATCAAGTTTTATTGTTTATCATTATGTTTAATTGTGTTTCAAAAATTAAATTTTAAATTTTGTCGAAAAGAACCGTATTTAGGCTTATTTACATATCATCGAAATAATTTCACAGGTTTAAATAAATTACCGATTTGATATATATTTCAATAGATATGGCTCTTTCAAATCCTAGCACTAAAAATTAAATCCATGTACTAAACAAAAAGAGAGAGTACTATATGCATGCAAAAGATTATCTACAAATACAAATGTCAAAGCAACCACATAAAAATTAATGGTGCATACATGCACGGGGTGTTTCGTACATGGGACAGATTGTTTTTCCTTTTTATATTGGGTGTTTGTAAGGCTTAGTCGACTGAGACTTTTTGTTTTTGTTTTGAGAAACGCAGTACAAACGCAGACGCTCACATACATGCGCATACACTCATCCCTATGAACGCACACACGCACACCCCTACCCCTATGAGCACCTTCTTTAGACTGAGCCGGCAGATTGGATCTTGAAATTGACGAAGTCACCACAGACGCCTCGCTGTCGACGGGAACGTCGTCTCCCACTGAATGAATATTCCGCCTTTATGAGACACACAGATGTCAAACCTGGGTGTCGTTGCCTAATCGACGATACCTCGGAGGAGGGATCCTCACGAGGGGGAGAAGAAGTAGGGGCCATAGGGCGGAGTGCTCACGGGACGGTGGTACGCGATTTACCCAGCTTCGGAACACCTGCACGATGACAGGGCCTACTGCTGCTTGTCTGAAATTATCTGGGCACTTTCGCGTTGTTACAATGAGTTGTGGTTGTGCCTCTAGGGCTCCCGGGATCCGGCTTATAAAGGCGCACGGATCTAGGGTTTACATGGAGAGTCCTAGCCGGAATACAAGTTGCCTAACTACGGTACAATGTCTTGCCGTGTACGTCAAGGATCCGCCTTCCTCTAAGTATGTGCTGGATCCGGATACTTCATGGGCTGTCACGGATCCGGCCTCCTTCGTAGGTCGGTTGAGATCCGGCTTCCTGTTCCTGGGCTGGACTTCATCCTTCAGGTTCTACAGCAACTGGGCCGCCCGATGGGCCACATGCCTCATCACCAACTATGGGCCACCGGGCTTGCCGGATCTAGGCCATGCCGTTGATATACCCATAAAGTATACCCACAACAGTAGCCCCCGAAGTTCTCCGAGATTCATCATTCCTCCGACTTCATTAGCTTGGATCCGAAGAGAATCTCGAAGAGCTTCAAATCTTTTACTTGTTTCCGGATTCATCTGCTCGGAAATCCTTGTCTTCGGAATTGATAACGCAACGGAGATTCCGCTTTTCCCGCGCACAACTTCCTTATTTCCCGCGCTAAATTTTCGTAGATGCGAATCTTTAGCCGGAAATTTCGGGAGCGCATGGTTAAGTTACCTCCACGTCGTTTTACTGCACTTGACCTAAGACACGTGTCATCCATCCGACGGTGCGACCGTTCCGTTTCCACCGTCGGATCCGATTCCCGAATCTCCGCGCGTAGTCTATAAATACCCCGCGGCTCGGTAATTCCTCATTCTTTCACCGCACCTCACCACTTCGTCTTCGTCCTCTCGCCGCGCCGCCCGACGGATCTTAACTCCGGCGAACCTTCCTCACGGGAGCTTCCCGCGCCGCCATCCCAAGCCTCTCCTCGAACCGAGATTGCCGCGGTTGATCAGGAAATCAACTCCACCGCCGATCCGTGGTCATCGGAGGCTCGAAACCGCTAGCTTGTCGACCTCTACCTCGCCGGAGCTTCGCCGGACCGTCGCGTCATTGACGGTACGTGCACCGGTCTTGTAGAAGAAGAAGAAGTAGTTGTAGTGTAGATTTTCCGGTTACTCAACTTAGCTCGCATGGGTGCAGCCGGAAGCATGCCTCACGGTTCTCCTCACTGCACTGATAGTTCTCCGAGTAGCCCGGATCCCAGTGCCGTGGAACCAATTTGCCCGGATCCCATTGCGTATCTACCACCATATGTTTCCGACATTAGGCTTGCTCAACCATTCTCCGCCTCTTCCAGTACTTTACTAGGCCAGATCCCAACAGCTCAGGAGCTCGAAGAGGAGCTACAAGGCCAAGCTAGAATGGCAGCCAAGGTACAGGAAGCGGAAAACAAGAGGGCTTCCAAGGCCCGGAGCCGTGAAGGGGTGCGGGGTCAATGGTGGCCCTGCGAGACCACAGACGCGGAGCTCAGAGAGCTCCAAAACGAAGGCATGATCTCCGAGCATTGGAGCTTCACGCGTGATTCCGACGTCCCCAAGCCCGACACGGACGAACGTGTCATGACAAAGGCGTGGGTTGAGCGCGGCTTGTCGCTCCCTTGTTCGGAGTTCTTCCTCTCCGTCCTCGACACCTATGGGCTCCAGCCCCACAACATCTGCCCCAACTCCTACCTCCTACTCTCGAACTTCGCAACTCTTTGCGAGGGGCATCTTGGGATCCGACCCGATGTCAAATTATGGCAATTCTTTTTCTGAGTGAAGAAGGAGACGAAGGACAAGGCCATGCTAAACTGCGGAAGTATGACATTCATGCTCCGCTCCGGTCGAATGTATCCGCCTCACGACTCCCACGAATCCGTCCGGTATTGGAATGCCGGATGGTTCTATGTGAAGAACGCGCCAGTTTCGGGCGTCCACGATGGACTCCCGCCCTTCAGCAACACACCTCCGGAGGAATTGGCGAGCTGGAGCTTCATCCCCACGCTTGCCCAAACGCCCATACTGGAGAAGGCCGCGCGGAGGATTTCCTGGTTAGTTCACGACCGGAGCCCAGCTTACCCTCAGCTGGTTTACCCGGAGGATCCAGCCTTTGCGCTACAACGCACGCCTGATGTGCGCTTACACTGGGGCGGACGATCTCCTCCGGGTCACTCGCCACGATCTTCCGGCTGACTCCCTCAAGAGGAGATTCAAGACATTGGTGAAAATTTCCCGGGGCCAACCGGTCCCGGAACTGATTAAGGATATCAGCACACATGACAAATGTCCTCCGGTAAGCGCTTATCCCTTCGCATTCCTTTAACTTCTCATATTTTCTAAGTGTTTAACTTGTTTTGCTCACCCTTCTCGCAGCTCGATACTTTGGCAGAGGAGAACCTGCACACCATACTCCGAGTTCCCGTTAGCGGTGAATCGGTGGAAGAGGATCCGGAGGACCCTGAGGAGGAAGAGGAACGAATGCCCCGAAAGGCTGCTCCTCGACCTTCAAAGCGTTCCCGCGCCAAAGTCTCCGGCTCCGACGCCGGAGCCAGCGGTGAGGCTTCCGCCAAGAAACCCAAGATGACCAAACCGCCTCCGCTCGACTCCAGAAAGGCGGAGCGCGAGCGCCATAAGATGCTTTCAACAGCAGGAAAGCCCTCACGTCCCATCATTCCGGGTGCAGCGTAAGTTTCCGAGTAACGTGCGTTGTTTATCTTGGTAAGCTGTGTTATGTATACTTTTCCTTTGCTTGCTCGCAGGAACCGAACCCCACCACTGCGCGGACGAATGTTCAGGAGCATATCACCAAGTATATGCAGAAGAAATCTCCCGCTGTTGGTCCCTCGACGCCAGCTCCGCCAAGCGCTCCACAAGCTTCCTTACAGCCTTCTCCTCCTCCCGCGGACCAATCTCCAGCTCCTGCCGCATCCACTCCACCGGAAGTAATTCCGGTCAGCAGCGATAGAGCGGGCGGAGATGGCTCCGGCGGCAAGGGCCCCATCAACGACGAAACTGAAGGACAAAGCCAAGGGGAAGTAGAAGTTAATTCCTCCGGCAAAGCTGAGGCCACCGCTAGTGATATGGTCGTTTTCCCCAAAAAATTTGGAGATCCGGCTGACCTTACTTCCACCCCCAAAGCCTACGCCACGAAGTTTTTTAACAAACTAACAGAGGCGGAAAAGTGGGAGCTGGAGCAAGATTTGCTCAACGCTATGCTGAACAATGCCTGGGGCAAACCGGACGTTGAGACGTCGGAGATCCAGGATTTCAAGAAAAACGTTGGCCAATTCTTCGACAAGCTTGTTTGCAAGCAAAAGGTAACTCCCCAGTAGCCCCCAAGTATTTAGGCGGAAACTATATTAGTTAGCGTCTGAATACTTTTAGAGAGAACTCAATCTGAAGGAAGATTTAAATGTCGTAGTAGCCCCCAAGCATGATGGCGGAAAAAAATTCCAGCGACAATGCTTTAGAAAGACTTAAACGATTATTGCGGAACTCACTCCGTCTCTGACTATGTTTGCAGGAAAAAAAAGCCCTTCATTACGAGTTGCACAAAAACATTGCGCTTCAGCGTCGTGTGACCATCAGCCAGGCGGAGAAAATCCAGCGCTTCCAGACGGAGAATGCGGATTTGAAAAAACAATTGTCGGAAGCTCAAGGTTGGTTTCCGATTATCTGATACTTGTGGATTATGTTCCGCATTTTCCGAACTTGATGCTTTATGTTACTATGAGTAGGTGCATCCTCATCTCTCGCTGCAGCTTCCTCCGAGCTGGAAACTCTGCGTGCCTCACAGAAGAATCTTGAAGCGAAACTCGCAGAGGCGGAACAGAAGCTCGCTGAGAAGAACTCGGAGCTTGCTCGAAAAACTGGTGAGTTTGAGCTGAAAAGACAAACTGACAGCGACATCATCCGATAGCAGCAGAAAGAGCTTGGTGGTCTTCGCAAATATATGAAGACAGCAGAGAGCTGCTGGGACCTGCTCAACTCCGACGTCATGGGTACGTCCTCGAAACTCATATGACGGCATATGTTGCGTGTAACTTGTTGTATTTAACAAAACTTGCGTCTTCCAGATCCACTCGGATACAATGAGGAACGTCGGAGCCAGTTCCCGCGCGATGACCTGCTGCAGCTAGCCGGTGAAGACTGCAAGGATCTCATCTCCGCCTCCAGGAAAATCTGTCACAACCTCAATATCAAGAAGAGCCGAACCTGCGATGTGCGCAAGCTCATCAAGAGGATGGATTTGCTTCCGGAGCTGGTTGTGGACCTGCAATCTTCTTCAGCACGGGGTGCAGCTGCCATGTCCTTGGCTATGTGCTTAGCGCATAATCCGAGTTTGAACCTGGACCGGGTGACTTCTGGCGTTCCTCCGGATGCGGATGTCAATGCGCTTCTTGACGCAGTCAGTGGCTATGATACGCGCATTGCTCGGAGGATTCGCCACGATGAATTCTATGAGAAGGCGGTTCTTCCTGCTGACGAGCCTCTCGAAGCTGAGCTTCTGAAGGAGCGCGAAGCGGAAACCAGGCCCGCTCAATCCGGAAGCCAGTACACATGGACAAGCTCAAAGAACCAAGGTGGCGCTGCTTCTCCGACTGCCGCTGAAGCGGAAGAAGATGAGGATGTCTCTTCGCCTGTCAAAGACGTAGAGAAGGAAGCTCCGACTGACGCAGAAGGAGGTGATGCCAATGTGGAAACTTCTCCGGCTAAGGAGAAGTAAAAACTTAGTCCCTGTGGAAAAAACAATGCATCATTTTGGCCCTGGGAGGGTTTGTTATATAACTTTAAATTCTTAAGTAGCTAGGGACGAAACAGTTATGCATGGGCGAAAACAACTTATCCTGCTATCCTTAATGTTATTTGCATGTTTCGTTTTGTTGGAAAGGAAGTGCTGATTTCTATGTTTTCCGGCTTACTCGCTTGACCTTCCGCGAGCCGGAAGACCTTTAGCCGGAAACGCTCGCCAGCGGCGACGAAGCCCAATGGCAATCCGTCAATAACCGCGGAAACAAGCCCCCGGCCAAGGTGCCGGAAATCGCTACTAGGAATCCACGAATTCGCAACAGAGAACATTTCCACCAGAAAACTTAAGCTTACGACTTAAGGGACGATTTTTGTAAATCACAACTTTCATACACGCCTAGGCGGAAATATCCAGCTCTGCGGTTTTAGTCGGAAAACATACACGATCTAAAAATGAACAAGTAAAGGAGGTAAATGACTCATAGAGTGAACCAAAGGCTTTATTTCATTGATCATGTATAATATTGTTACAAAGTATGTAATTCTACGCTAAGTGTGGAAAGGACGTAGCTGTGCAATGTTCCAAGGACGTTCTGTTTCATCGTAAATGTCATCCGGATCCTCCCGTTTGCGTTTCCGGTGCCAATTGGCATGTCTGTCCTTTAACTCTCGGAAATCGACAAGGTAGTACGATCCGTTGTGAAGCACTTTGCTAACGACGAAGAGTCCTTCCCATGGAGATTGCAACTTATGATCTTTCACCTGACGAAGGCGGAGGACCAAGTCTCCGGCCATGAACGAGCGATTCCGAACTCGACGACTATGGTAGCATCGGAGTTTCTGCTGGTAAATGGTGGAACGTTGGTCTGCTAAGTTCCGAGCTTCTTCGATCAGGTCCACAGATAGCTGTCTGGCCTCATCAGCAGTTTCTTCATTATAGGCGGAGACTCGCGGTGAATCATGGATGATGTCGGATGGGAGCACAGCTTCGGATCCGTATACCACGAAGAACGGAGTGAATCCTGTTGACCTGTTAGGGGTAGTTCGTAAACTCCACAGGACGGAATCTAACTCCTCAGCCCAAGCTCCGGCTGCACGGCGCAGCGGTTCTTCAAGGCGTGGTTTTATTCCGGATAAGAGGAGTCCATTGGCTCTTTCGACCTGACCGTTGGACTGTGGATGAGCCACGGAGGCCAGGTCTAGTCGGATCCCAACGTCATGGCAATAATCCTTTTAATTCTCCTAGAGCGAAGTTCGTGCCATTATCTGTGATTATGCTGTGCGGGATGCCGAATCTCGTCACGAGGCTGCAGACAAATTTGAGTGCCGTAGCACCATCGGCTTTTCTCACTGGCTTTGCCTCGATCCATTTACTGAACTTATCAATAGCGACCAGGAGGTATTCAAAACCGCCAGGAGATGATTTCTTTAGCTTACCAACCATATCAAGCCCCCAGACCGCAAACGGCCAGGTGATAGGGATGGTCTTCAGCTCTTGGGCTGGAGCATTTGGTTGAGTAGCGTAGTACTGACAACCTCGGCAAGTTTTTACCAGCTTATCAGCATCTTCTTTAGCTGTGAGCCAGTAAAATCCAAGCCGAAAGGCTTTTGCAACGAGTGATCTGGGGGCAGCGTGATGCCCGCAATCCCCAGCATGGATCTCTCTGAGTATCTCTATACCATCTTGATTAGAGACACATTTGAGAAATACCCCTGTTGCACTTCGTTTATAGAGCTGTCCATCAACTATTGTGTAGGATCTTGCTCGTCTGACGATCTGTCGTGCGAGGACCTCGTCCTTTGGCAACTTCTGATCGATGAGGTAGTCCAGGAAAGGCTGCGTCCAGGCCGGAATGATGGCCATCACCTCTCTAGCCCGAGATACTGCCACATCTGGGTTTTCCGGGTTAGTGATACGTCTCCGACGTATCGATAATTTCTTATGTTCTATGCCATATTATTGATGATACCTACATGTTTTATGCACACTTTATGTCATATTCGTGCATTTTCTGGAACTAACCTATTAACAAGATGCCGAAGTGCTAGTTCCTGTTTTACGCTGTTTTTGGTTTCGAAATCCTAGTAACGAAATATTCTCGGAATTGGACGAAACGAAGACCCGGGGGCCTATTTTTCCACGGAGCTTCCGGAAGACCGAAGAACACACGAAGTGGGGCCACGAGGTGGCGACACCACAAGGCGGCGCGGCCCGGGGGGCCCGCGCCGCCCTATGGTGTGGCCCCTCGTCCGGCCCCCGACTCGCCCTTCCGCCTACTTAAAGCCTCCGTCGCGAAACCCCCGATGCGAAAAAACCACGATACGGAAAACCTTCCGGAGACGCCGCCGCCGCCGATCCCATCTCGGGGGATTACGGAGATCTCCTCCGGCACCCTGCCGGAGAGGGAATTCATCTCCCGGAGGACTCTACACCGCCATGGTCGCCTCCGGAGTGATGAGTGAGTAGTTCACCCCTGGACTATGGGTCCGTAGCGGTAGCTAGATGGTTGTCTTCTCCTCATTGTGCTTCATTGTTGGATCTTGTGAGCTGCCTAACATGATCAAGATCATCTATCTGTAATTCTATATGTTGTGTTTGTCGGGATCCGATGGATAGAGAATACCATGTCATGTTAATTATCAAGTTATTACATATGTGTTGTTTATGATCTTGCATGCTCTCCGTTTCTAGTAGAGGCTCGGCCAAGTTTTTACTTTTAACTCCAAGAGGGAGTATTTATGCTCGATAGTGGGTTCATGCCTGCATTGACACCTGGGACGAGTGACGAAAGTTCTAAGGTTGTGTTGTGCTTGTTGCCACTAGGGATAAAACATTGGCGCTATGTCCGAGGATGTAGTTGTTGATTACATTACGCACCATACTTAATGCAATTGTCCGTTGCTTTGCAACTTAATACTCGGAGGGGTTCGGATGATAACCTGAAGGTGGACTTTTTAGGCATAGATGCAGTTGGATGGCGGTCTATGTACTTTGTCGTAATGCCCAATTAAATCTCACTATACTTATCATGTCATGTATGTGCATTGTTATGCCCTCTCTATTTGTCAATTGCCCGATCGTAATTTGTTCACCCAACATGCTTTTATCTTATGGGAGAGACACCTCTAGTGAACTGTGGACCCCGGTCCATTCTTTAATACCGAAATACAAATCTGCTGCAATACTTGTTTTTACTGTTTTCTCTCGCAAACAATCATCTTCCACACAATACGGTTAATCCTTTGTTACGAGCAAGCCGGTGAGATTGACAACCTCACTTGTTTCGTTGGGGCAAAGTACTTTGGTTGTGTTGTGCGGGTTCCACGTTGGCGCCGGAATCTCCGGTGTTGCGCCGCACTACATCCCGCCGCCATCAACCTTCAACGTGCTTCTTGACTCCTATTGGTTCGATTAAACCTTGGTTTCTAACTGAGGGAAACTTGCCGCTGTGCGCATCACACCTTCCTCTTGGGGTTCCCAACGGACGTGTCAACTACACGCATCAAGCAAATTTACGGCGCCGTTGCTCGGGGAGATCAAGACACGCTGCAAGGGGAGTCTCCACTTCTCAATCTCTTTACTTTGTTTTTGTCTTGCTTTATTTTATTTACTACTTTGTTTGCTGCATTATATCAAAACACAAAAAAATTAGTTGCTAGCTTTACTTTACTTACTGTCTTGTTTGCTATATCGAAAACACAAAAAAATTAGTTACTTGCATTTACTTTATCTAGTTTGCTTTATTTACTACTGTTAAAATGGATACCCCTGAAAATACTAAGTTGTGTGACTTCACTAGCACAAATAATAATGATTTCCTATGCACACCTATTGCTCCACCTGCTACTACAGCGAGAATTCTTTGAAATTAAACCTGCTTTACTTAATCTTGTCATGAGAGAGCAATTTTCTGGTGTTAGTTCTGATGATGCTGCTGCCCATCTCAATAATTTTGTTGAACTATGTGAAATGCAAAAATATAAAGATGTAGATGGTGACATTATAAAATTAAAATTGTTCCCTTTCTCATTAAATGGGAAGAGCTAAAGATTGGTTGTTATCTCTGCCTAAGAATAGTATTGATTCATGGACTAAATGCAAGGATGCTTTTATTGGTAGATATTATCCCCCTGCTAAAATTATATCTTTGAGGAGTAGCATAATGAATTTTAAACAATTAGATAATGAACATGTTGCTCAAGCTTGGGAAAGAATGAAATCTCTGGTTAAAAATTGCCCAACCCATGGACCGACTACTTGGATGATCATCCAAACCTTCTATGCGGGACTAAATTTTTCTTCGCGGAATTTATTGGATTCAGCTGCTGGAGGTACCTTTATGTCCATCACTCTTGGTGAAGCAACAAAGCTCCTTGATAATATGATGGTTAATTACTCTGAATGGCACACGGAAAGAGCTCCACAAGGTAAGAAGGTAAATTCTGTTGAAGAATCCTCTTCCTTGAATGATAAAGTTGATGCTATTATGTCTATGCTTGCAAATGATAGGACTAATGTTGATCCTAATAATGTTCCATTAGCTTCATTGGTTGCCCAAGAAGAACAAGTTGATGTAAACTTCATTAAAAATAATAATTTCAAGAACAATGCTTATCGGAATAATTCTAGTAATAACTATAGGCCATATCCTTATAATAATGGTAACGGTTATGCTAATTCTTATGGGAATTCTTACAACAATAATAGGAATACACCCCCTGGACTTGAAGCCATGCTTAAAGAATTTATTAGTACACAAACTGCCTTTAACAAATCTGTTGAGGAAAAGCTCAATAAAATTGATATTCTTGTTTCTAGAGTTGATAGTCTTGCCTCCGATGTTGATCTTTTGAAATCGAAGGGTATGCCTAATAGGGATATTGAAAATAAAATTGTTACTACAGCAAATGCCATCCAAGTTAGAATTAATGAGAATATAAGATTAATGGCTGAACTGCGTGCTAGGTGGGATAGAGAAGAAAATGAAAAACTAGCTAAAAAGGAAAATGTAGCTAAAGTTTGGACTATTACCACCACTAGTAATGCTAATGATTCATATGTTGCTGCACCTCCTACTATCAATGGTAAAATAATTGGTGTTAGCAATGCTTCTACTCCTAGTGCAAAGCGCGCAAAATTACTCGAAGCTGCTAAAGCTAGCTGAAACTGCTTGTGATAAAACTGCTGAAATTTTTTCCAACCTTGGGGATGATAATCCCATTGCTTTAGATTGTAATGATTTAGATTTTGATGATTGCCATATCTCTGAAGTTATAAAGTTCTTGCAAAAACTTGCTAAAAGTCCCAATGCTAGTGCTATAAATTTGGCTTTCACAAAACATATTACAAATGCTCTCATAAAAGCTAGAGAAGAGAAACTAAAACTTGAAACTTCTATTCCTAGAAAGCTAGAGGATGGTTGGGAGCCCATCATTAAAATGAGAGTCAAAGATTTTGATTGTAATGCCTTATGTGATCTTGGTGCAAGTATTTCGTTATGCCTAAAAAAGTCTATGATATGCTTGACTTGCCACCATTGAAGAATTGTTATTTGGATGTTAATCTCGCTGATAATGCTAAAAAGAAACCTTTGGGGAAAATTGATAATGTTCATATTATGGTTAACAATAACCTTGTCCCCGTTGATTTTGTTGTCTTGGATATTGAATGCAATGCATCTTGCCCCATTATATTGGGAAGACCTTTTCTTCGAACCGTTGGTGCTACTATTGATATGAAGGAAGGTAATATTAAATATCAATTTCCTCTCAAGAAAGGTATGGAACACTTCCCTAGAAAGAGAATGAAGGTACCTTATGATTCTATTATTAGAACAAATTATGATGTTGATGCTTCATCTCTCGATGTTACTTGAGATACACTTTACGCGCCTAGGCTGAAAGGCGTTAAAGAAAAGCGCTTATGGGAGACAACCCATGTTTTTACTCCAGTATTTTTGTTTAATATTTGTGTCTTGGAAGTTGTTTAATACTGTAGCAACCTCTCCTTATCTTAGTTTTATGTTTTGTTGTGCCAAGTAAAGTCTTTGATAGAAAAGTAAGTACTAGATTTGGATTACTGCGCAGTTCCAGATTTCTTTGCTGTCACGAATCTGGGTCTATCTCCCTGTAGGTAGCTCAGAAAATTACGCCAATTTACGAGCATGATCCTTAGATATGTACGCAACTTTCATTCAATTTGAGCATTTTCGTTTGAGCAAGTCTGGTGGCCTAATAAAATCCATCTTTACGGACTGTTCTGTTTTGACAGATTCTGTCTTTTATTTCGCATTGCCTCTTTTGCTATGTTGGATGAATTTCTTTGATCCACTAATGTCCAGTAGCTTTATGCAATGTCCAGAAGTGTTAAGAATGATTGTGTCACCTCTGAACATGTGAATTTTTATTATGCACTAACCCTCTAATGAGTTGTTTCGAGTTTGGTGTGGAGGAAGTTTTCAAGGATCAAGAGAGGAGTATGATGCAATATGATCAAGGAGAGTGAAAGCTCTAAGCTTGGGGATGCCCCGGTGGTTCACCCCTGCATATATTAAGAAGACTCAAGCGTCTAAGCTTGGGGATGCCCAAGGCATCCCCTTCTTCATCGACAACATTATCCGGTTCCTCCCCTGAAACTATATTTTTATTCCGTCACATCTTATGTACTTTGCTTGGAGCGTCGGTTTGTTTTTGTTTTTTGTTTTGTTTGAATAAAATGGATCCTAGCATTCACTTTATGGGAGAGAGACACGCTCCGCTGTTGCATATGGACAAATATGTCCTTAGGCTCTACTCATAGTATTCATGGCGAAGTTTCATCTTCGTTAAATTGTTATATGGTTGGAATTGGAAAATGATACATGTAGTAACTCTAAAATGTCTTGGATAATTTGATACTTGGCAATTGTTGTGCTCATGTTTAAGCTCTTGCATCATATACTTTGCACCCATTAATGAAGAAATACTTAGAGCTTGCTAATTTGGTTTGCATATTTGGTTTCTCTAGAGTCTAGATAACATCTAGTATTGAGTTTTGAACAACAAGGAAGACGGTATGGAGTCTTATAATGTTTACCATATGTCTTTTATGTGAGTTTTGCTGTACCGTTCATCCTTGTGTTTGTTTCAAATAACCTTGCTAGCCTAAACCTTGTATCGAGAGGGAATACTTCTCATGCATCCAAAATACTTGAGCCAACCACTATGCCAATTGTGTCCACCATACCTACCTACTACATGGTATTTATCCGCCATTCCAAAGTAAATTGCTTGAGTGCTACCTTTAAAACTCCATCATTCACCTTTGCAATATATAGCTCATGGGACAAATAGCTTAAAAACTATTGTAGTATTGAATATGTACTTATGCACTTTATCTCTTATTAAGTTGCTTGTTGAGCGATAACCATGTTTCGGGGACGCCATCAACTATTCTTTGTTGGATATCATGTGAGTTGCTATGCATGTCCGTCTTGTCCGAAGCAAGAGAGATCTACCACCTTCATGGTTGGAGCATGCATATTGTTAGAGAAGAACTTTGGGCCGCTAACTAAAGCCATGATTCATGGTGGAAGTTTCAGTTTGGACATATATCCTCAATCTCATATGAGAATAATAATTGTTGCCACATGCTTATGCATTAAAGAGGAGTCCATTATCTGTTGTCCATGTTGTCCCGGTATGGATGTCTAAGTTGAGAATAATCAAAAGCGAGAAATCCAAAATGCGAGCTTTCTCCTTAGACCTTTGTACATGCAGCATGGAGGTACCCCATTGTGACACTTGGTCAAAACATGTGCATTGCAAAGATCCGGTAGTCCAAGTTAATTAGGACAAGGTGCGGGCACTATTAGTATACTATGCATGAGACTTGCAACTTGTAAGATATAATGTACATAACTCATATGCTTTATTACTACCGTTGACAAAATTGTTTCATGTTTTCAAAATAAAAGCTCTAGCACAAATATAGCAATCGATGCTTTCCTCTTTGAAGGACCATTCTCTTTACTTTTATGTTGAGTCGGTTCACCTATTTCTCTCCACCTCAAGAAGCAAACACTTGTGTGAACTGTGCATTGATTCCTACATACTTGCATATTGTACTTGTTATATTACTCTATGTTGACAATTATCCATGAGATATACATGTTACAAGTTGAAAGCAACCGCTGAAACTTAATCTTCCTTTGTGTTGCTTCAATGCCTTTACTTTGATTTATTGCTTTATGAGTTAACTCTTATGCAAGACTTATTAATACTTGTCTTGAAGTACTATTCATGAAAAGTCTTTGCTATATGATTCACTTGTTTTGTCATGTCATTACCATTGTTTTGATCGCTGCATCCACTACATATGTTTACAAATAGTATGATCAAGGTTATGATGGCATATCACTTCAGAAATTATCTTTGTTATCGTTTTACCTGCTCGGGACGAGCAGAACTAAGCTTGGGGATGCTTGATACGTCTCCGACGTATCGATAATTTCTTATGTTCTATGCCATATTATTGATGATACCTACATGTTTTATGCACACTTTATGTCATATTCGTGCATTTTCTGGAACTAACCTATTAACAAGATGCCGAAGTGCCGGTTCCTGTTTTCTGCTGTTTTTGGTTTCAGAAATCCTAGTAACGAAATATTCTCGGAATTGGACGAAACGAAGACCCAGGGGCCTATTTTTCCACGGAGCTTCCGAAGACCGAAGAACACACGAAGTGGGGCCACGAGGTGGCGACACCACAAGGCGGCGCGGCCCGGGGGGCCGCGCCGCCCTATGGTGTGCCCCCTCGTCCGGCCCCCGACTCTGCCCTTCCGCCTACTTAAAGCCTCCGTCGCGAAACCCCCGATGCGAAAAAACCACGATACGGAAAACCTTCCGGAGACGCCGCCGCCGCCGATCCCATCTCGGGGGATTCCGGAGATCTCCTCCGGCACCCTCGCCGGAGAGGGGATTCATCTCCCGGAGGACTCTACACCGCCATGGTCGCCTCCGGAGTGATGAGTGAGTAGTTCACCCCTGGACTATGGGTCCATAGCAGTAGCTAGATGGTTGTCTTCTCCTCATTGTGCTTCATTGTTGGATCTTGTGAGCTGCCTAACATGATCAAGATCATCTATCCGTAATTCTATATGTTGTGTTTGTCGGGATCCGATGGATAGAGAATACCATGTCATGTTAATTATCAAGTTATTACATATGTGTTGTTTATGATCTTGCATGCTCTCCGTTTCTAGTAGAGGCTCGGCCAAGTTTTTACTTTTAACTCCAAGAGGGAGTATTTATGCTCGATAGTGGGTTCATGCCCGCATTGACACCAGGACGAGTGACGGAAAGTTCTAAGGTTGTGTTGTGCTGTTGCCACTAGGGATAAAACATTGGCGCTATGTCCGAGGATGTAGTTGTTGATTACATTACGCACCATACTTAATGCAATTGTCTCGTTGCTTTGCAACTTAATGCCGGAGGGGTTCGGATGATAACTCTGAAGGTGGACTTTTTAGGCATAGATGCGGTTGGATGGCGGTCTATGTACTTTGTCGTAATGCCCAATTAAATCTCACTATACTTATCATGTCATGTATGTGCATTGTTATGCCCTCTCTATTTGTCAATTGCCCGACTGTAATTTGTTCACCCAACATGCTTTTATCTTATGGGAGAGACACCTCTAGTGAACTGTGGACCCCGGTCCATTCTTTAATACTCGAAATACAAATCTGCTGCAATACTTGTTTTTACCGTTTTCTCTGCAAACAATCATCTTCCACACAATACGGTTAATCCTTTGTTACATCAAGCCGGTGAGATTGACAACCTCACTCGTTTCGTTGGGGCAAAGTACTTTGGTTGTGTTGTGCAGGTTCCACGTTGGCGCCGGAATCTCCGGTGTTGCGCCGCACTACATCCCGCCGCCATCAACCTTCAACGTGCTTCTTGACTCCTACTAGTTCGATTAAACCTTGGTTTCTAACTGAGGGAAACTTGCCGCTGTGCGCATCACACCTTCCTCTTGGGGTTCCCAACGGACGTGTCAACTACACGCATCAGTTAGCGCCCTTCACTGAGGGTTTCCGTAGGTGCTCCAGGAAAATACCAGGCGGAATTGGTTTTCTGCCGGATCCGAGCTTGGATAGCATGTCTGCCGCTGCGTTGTCGTCTCTCCTGACGTACTTGACTTCGTATCCGAGGAAGCACTTGGCGATCTCGTCAACTTCATCTCTGTAAGCCGCCATGACGGAGTTTCGGCGTTCCGGGTTCCGGCTACTTGCTGTGCCACCAGGTCGGAATCTCCGCAGCAAATAATGTGCTTGATCCCTATCTCCTTAGCGATGCGCAGTCCGTGTAGTAGAGCCTCGTATTCCGCCATGTTATTTGTAGCTTCGAAGTGGATCTGCAGGACGTACTGCAGTTCTTCTCCGGTAGGGGATTTCAGGGTGACTCCGGCTCCTGAGCCTTGATGCTGCTTGGATCCATCGAAGTGCATAACCCATGTCTCTGGTTCCGGATCCAGATTTATATCCGGAGCTTCTGTCCAATCTGCAACAAAATCTGCCAAGATTTGGGATTTGACCGCGGTCCTGGCTTTGTAGTTGATGTCGAAGGCGGATAATTCAATGCCCCATTTTGCTGTACGTCCTGTTGCGTCGGCGTTATTGAGAATCGTTGACGGCGGAGCTTTGCTCACGACTCATTACTGGATGCTCCTGGAAGTAGTGTCTCAGCTTCCTGCTACCCAGGAATACTCCATAGGCTAGCTTCTGAAAGTGAGGGTACCTTTGTTTGGATTCCGTCAGCACTTCGCTGATGTAATAGACTGGTCTTTGGACTCCATACTCGTGTCCTTCTTCCTGTCGCTCCACCACGATGACGAGGCTGATGACTCTGTTGGTAGCCGCCAGGTAAAGGAGCATAGGCTCCGAGTCTTCTGGTGCTGCCAGGATGGGTGGGGAGGTAAGTATTTCCTTCAACCCTTGAAGCGCTGCATCTGCTGCCTCGTCCCAGACAAATTTGTCTGTCTTCTTCAATAGCTTGTACAGGGGTAGTGCCTTCTCGCCAAGACGGCTAACAAACCTACTGATTGCTGCAACACAACCAGTTAGTCGTTGCACATCTTTGAGACAAGTTGGCCTTTTGATGCACAAGATTGGCTTGATTTTCTCCGGGTTAACTTCAATGCCCCTATTAGAGACGATGAAGCCAAGGAGTTTTCCGGCTGGAACGCCAAACACGCATTTCAGCGGATTTAACATCATCTTGTACCGTCGGAGATTCTCAAAGGTTTCTGTAAGGTTGCTGATCAAGTCGGATCCTTTCCGGGTCATGACCGCGATGTCGTCGACGTAGGCATGTACGTTCCGGCCAATTTGGTCCTTCAAGCACCGCTACATCGTACGTTGGTAGGTGGCACCTGCATTTTTCAAGCCAAAGGGCATAGTAACATAGCAGTAAGTGCCAAATGGGGTGATGAACGAGGTCGCCTTTTGGTCGGACTTCTTCATCCGGATCTGATGATACCCGGAATATGCGTCAAGAAAACACAGAAGTTCCGCCCCTGCCGTCGAATCAATGACTTGGTCAATGCGCGGCAGGGGAAACGGATCCTTCGGACAATGCTTGTTCAAGCCGGAGTAATCGAGGCACATTCTTAGTATTTAAGAATTCTTTTTGGGTACAAGGACGGGATTTGTGACCCAATCAGTGTGGATAACTTCTATTACAAAACCTGCCTCTAGTAACTTTGCTAATTCCATTCCTATGGCGCGGCGCTTCTTATCTCCAAAGCGTCGCATAGCTTGCTTCACTGGTTTAGCCCCCGGGTTTATGTTGAGGTAGTGCTCGGCGAGTTCCCTTGGTACTCCGGACATGTCAGAAGGTTGCCATGCGAAGATATCCATGTTAGCGCGGAGGAACTCGACGAGCGTGTCTTCCTATTTGGGGTCCATGTTGGCTCCGACTGAGACCTGCTTGGTGGCGTCATCTTCCTTGAAGTTGACTTTCTTGGTCTATATCGCGGCCTTGAAGGAGTTTTTCTGTTCGGAGCTCTGCTTCTTGGTGGTCTGCATTTCAGTCGGATCCACCGCGGCTCTGTAGCCTTGCAGCTCCTCTCCATATATCACAGACTCTGCGAAGGCGACTTCGCCTAACTCGCATTCATGAGCCTTCTTGTAGTCTCCGGATATGGTAATCATACCTTTTGGACCCGGAATCTTGAGCTTGTTGTAGATGTAGCACGCTCTTGCGTGGAACTTGTGGTAGGTGGGCCTGCCGAAGATGACATGGTAGGAACTCTTGAAGGGCACGACCTCAAACATGATCATCTCTTCGCGAAAGTTATTGATGTCGCCGAAGGCCACGGGAAGTCTGATGCTGCCAAGGGAATTTGCCTTTTTACCCGGAACCACACCATGAAACTCAGTGGTGCTGTGCTTAAGCTGCTCCTTGGTAAGGTTCATCCGCTCCAGAGTCTCTAGGTACATGATGTTCAAGCTGGCTCCGCCATCCATGAGGCACTTGGAGAAATCATACCCGTCGATGCGGAGACTTACAACCAAGGCGTAGCATTCTTTTGGCACAATGGTAGGGTGATCCTGCCTATCGAATGTGCACGGGACTTCCGACCACCTGACATACTGCGGCACAGCCGGAACTATGGCGTTCAGGATCCGGAAAGCTAACTTGGTGGCGCGGACTGTTGGAGTTCCAAGGAAGGTGTGGTACGCGCCCACACTATTTTTCTCGAAGGGGTTGGATTTACCTGCGGATCCTGCTTTGGGATCCGGCGAGTTATCGTCCTCGTCCATCGCCTCAGAACTGTCCTCCTCCTTGTCTTTGTTCTTACCCTTGCCTCCTTTGCCGCGTGGGCGGTGCTTCCGGGCTCGCTTGTATCCTGCTTCCGGGTCGTTTTTCAGATCGTTGACCCACTTGCAGTTGCGGTTAGTGTGAGTGGACTTCCCTGTAGCCGGATCCAGATGGGCCAGGCAGGGCATGTCTCTGTACTCCTCGTATGTTTGGGGGGCGCGGGCTCCGGCTGTGGTGACCTCGTCACTTCGCTGCTGGCCCCTGCCGGCTCCGCCTCCGCGACCGCGGCCTCTTCCGCCTCCTGGACCTCCGCGTTGGAAAGCCATGGCGACCATCTCGGATCCGCCACTCTTCTGGTCATCAGGTGGGTTTTTCCGCTTAGTGCCGCTGGTGTTACCGTTGTCACGGTTCTTCTTTTGCTGATGCAGGGGAATTGCTGTAGCTGCTAGATCTCCGCCTGCGTCGTCATCGGCGGCAGTATGATCGCTGGCGATGGTGATCATGTCATCCAACGTCAGTTTGTTTGCGTTGACCAAGCAGGTTAGTTTGTGCCGCAGCAGTTCTCCTCGCTGCAAGCCACCAATGAAGGCGTGCATTGCTGTGCGGTTGTCGACGTTCTCGCACTCGTTTCTGCATGCCAACCATCGGGTGAGGAAGTTCCTTGATGTTTCACCCTTCTTCTGGATACACGCCTGTAAGTCGCTTGTTGTGGCAGGTCTTTTGTAGGTGCCCCTGAAGTGCTTTTCGAAGGCGGTCTTCAGGTCGAACCAGCAAAAGATAGAATTTTTCTCGAGGTCGCTGAGCCAGATCCGGGCTGGACCTACAAGGTACAACTGAAGCATGCGACAGGCGATATTAGGGGTTCCTCGGGCAAAGGTTACTGCATTATAGTAATCCTCGATCCAGGTATCCGGCCTTTCAGTGACATCATAGGTCTTCAGGTTTCCGGGTAGCTTGAGGTTCATCCTCGGCGTTGGTTCCTCTCGAATCATCCTGCCGAAGCACTTTGGGCCTATGTAATCAGTTCTGTATTCGTTGAGACATTCCCGCGCGTCAAGCGAGCCGTGGCGGGGGGATTTTGAACGAGAGCGAGATCTCCGGCCACCGCCTCCGCCTCCTCCTCCGCCTCCACCGCTGGGTGGTGGTGAGGGAGACCTGCGAGGGGGCCGATGTGACCTCTCGCTTCCGCCGTCCGAGTCTCCCCGTCCTTCGCGATGTTGACTCCGGCTTCGATGGCTGCCTTTACCATGGTGCTGGTTGCCTTCGTCGTTCCGGCTTCTACGAGGCTCCGGGTCGCGCTCTTCGTTCCGACTCCTCCTAGGCTCGGGTTCTCGATCGTTGTTCCGGCTCCGGCGGGGTTCCGGCGTACGCTCTCTGTGTCTCGGAGGCTGCACGTTGTCACGGATGTTGATTCCACCTGGACCGTGAGGCCTGGTGTTTCCGACTGGACTACGGCGGCGAGGGAGTGGAGTACGCGGGTACCCGTTGGGTGGAGGAGAGGGATTCCGATACTTGTTCCTACCAGTGTACATCGCATCCTTTCCCTTTCTCGGATCTGACGGGGGTGTCTTTGATGGTACGGGGATTGGATTTGGGTGTTCTCTGGTTTTCCTTCTGCGTTCCGAGGATCCAGTTCGCGATTCGTCATCGTGATGGCGATTGTCGTAGGCGTCCTTCTGCGCAGTAGAGACACAATGCTCCGGGTTGGATTCCAACCTGCGCGAAGTGTCTGCCTTGCTCTGCTGCTTCATTGCTGAGGCAACAAGCGTACGGACGTATTCGATGTCAGTTTCCTCGGTCTTTTTCTTCAAGATCTCCGCAGCCTTCTTCATGTTATCCTTTGGGGTTGCGAGTGGTTGTTTCTCAGTGGGGGTCAAGAAGGTGATCTTGCGGAGAGGTATAGCATCCCGCCTGATTTTATCGGCCTCCCGCTGAAGCTCGGTGACCTTGTCCTTCCAGTGTTGCTGGAGTTCCTTGACTTTTACCAGTTGTTCGTCAACCTCAAGCTCTCGCTGGTGGAAATTTTCCACGAAGTGCGCGGCCTCTTTCCTCTCATCCAGCATTGCCGCTGCGGTTCTGGCGAACTTCTGGGCTGTTGCCAGCATCTCCTGTCTTTTAGCTTCTAGAGCCTCCGGATCTGCAACATCGTCAGGGGTTATGGGCTTGTTGAGAATAGCCGAGTGCGCGATTGCCTCCATCCCGCTTGTTCAACCAGCTCTTCAGGAGACAGCACTTCCTTGTGTGGACGCTCCCGCGATAGCGGAGATCCCGCACGGGATGGCTGTGGATCGGAGTAGGTGTTGTCATCCTCTGATTCGCGTTGATCCAGCGCCGCCAAGGTTGCAAGGAACTGTTTAGGCTGGGCGGATTCAACTTCGGGCTGATCACCGTATTCGTATTCCTTCACCTTGCGATCGAACTCTTCAGTATCCATGGAGGGGGCATCCCCAGAAATTGGGCTTAGGTTACCCAAGATCGACTCTTCAACCGGGTTTCCGCTTTCTCCGACAGCCTCTTGCTGATCCGGAGCAGTGTTGTTTTCCGGGGCCTCGACCTGCTCGGGACCAGCTCCGGCTTCTTGAGGGGCGGTTCCGGCGGTATGGGCCAAGAAGTGCACGAAGTGACACCTTTTGCTTCTCTAACACCTGGGAGACCCAGGCGGATCTGCATTGGTCTTCCACCTTTACTTCCTGCTCAGGGGCGGATTGGGTGGGCTTTGATTTTTTTAGATCTAAAGCGGGATCTTCCTTGGGAAGTTCCTGCGTCTCAGATCGGATCTTCGCGACTACGTCCTGCTCGGCGCCGGTCGCGTCAGCGCTACTTACCAGTGGGTTTCCGTCGAAATCGACGGTTTCCCCGATGAAGATGTGTATGCCGCCAACTGGGATGATGGAGAGCTTGACGGGGTCGGTCTTAGCCGGAATCCAGCACTCATCCGGAGGGACGATCGGCAGATTTCCGGTGTAAAGGACGCGCCCCACAGTGATGGTGTCGTCGTAGCTTCCCATGGCGGAACCCTCCCGATTCCGGCCTCCAGACGCCGCAGGCCCCACGGTGGGCGCCAACTGTCGTTGCCTAATCGACGGTACCTCGGAGGAGGGATCCTCACGAGGGGGAGAAGAAGTAGGAGCCATAGGGCGGAGTGCTCACGGGACGGTGGTACGCGATTTACCCAGCTTCGGAACACCTGCACGATGACAGGGCCTACTGCTGCTTGTCTGGAATTATCTGGGCGCTTTCGTGTTGTTACAATGAGTTGTGGTTGTGCCTCTAGGGCTCCCGGGATCCGGCTTATAAAGGCGCACGGATCTAGGGTTTACATGGAGAGTCCTAGCCGGAATACAAGTTGCCTAACTACGGTACAATGTCTTGCCGTGTACGTCAAGGATCCGCCTTCCTCTAAGTACGTGCTGGATCCGGATACTTCATGGGCTGTCACGGATCCGGCCTCCTTCGTAGGTCGGTTGAGATCCGGCTTCCTGTTCCTGGGCTGGACTTCATCCTTCAGGTTCTACAGCAACTGGGCCGCCCGATGGACCACATGCCTCATCACCAACTATGGACCACCCGGGCTTGCCGGATCTAGGCCATGCCGTTGATATATCCATAAAGTATACCCACAACACTGGGGTCTGAACTCTGGTGGGCTGGGGGTACAAACTTAACTTATCTCTCAATCAAATTACATTAGTGTGTTTTAATATGAACCTAAATAAAGTGTAAACACGAATATTCAACTTGAAACAAAATTCAACGGTGAAGCATCGTGAGTGAGACATAAGCTACATCTCAGTTAGCTGAAACTTAGCAATTCCGTTATTTTTCCCAGTAGTTTAACAAAGTTGCTGACGCAGACGATTCCCAACCATGAGCGGAAAAAGAGCTTAATGCTGATCCGTGCTATGGTAGACCGACTCTTGTATCGCTTGTCCCGCTAGCACTTCAAGGTATTGTGGCACCGGTGGCATCTCGATGTCCGTCAACCCCTCTAGCACCTGCACCACCTCCGCCATCGTCGGCCGAGCGTCGACGTCGCGCTGGATGCACCAGCAGGCGATCTTGCACAACCTCCTCATCTCGTCGGCGCTGGCGTCCCCTTCCAGCTCGGGATCCAGCAGCGCCATCATGTCCCCCTCCTCCGCCAGCCTCCGCGCGACCAGCAACGGGAAGAACGCCGTCGTCGTCGTTGTAGCTTGCTCCTCCGTGCTTGTCGCGCATGCCAACGACGACGCCACGAACTGCCTCTCCCCTTGCTCGAGGTTCCTCCTCCCGGACACGATCTCGAAGAGCATCATCCCGTAGCTGAACACGTCGGCCTTGGCCGTGATCGCCTCGCCGCTGATCCACTCCGGCGCCAGGTACCCGATGGTCCCCCGCATGGTGGTGATCACCCGGCTGAAGTCCCGGCCGACGAGCTTGGCGAGCCCGAAGTCCGCCACCTTGGGCGCGAAGGCGGCGTCGAGGAGGATGTTCTCCGGCTTCACGTCGCAGTGGATGATGCAGTCCCGGCACCTCTCGTGAAGGTAGGCGAGCCCCTTGGCGACGCCGATCCCAACCTGGTACCGCACCTGCCAGCTCAGGACGTAGAACGTCTTGTTGAACAGGTGGCGGTCGAGCGAGCCGTTGGGCATGTACTCGTACACCAGCAGCTTCCGGTCGGCGCCGCCGTCAGAGCAGAACCCGAGCATGCGGATCAGGTTGACGTGCTGGATGGTGCCCAGCGTGCTCACCTCCGCGCGGAACTGCTTCTCGCCTTGCCGGAGCCCCTCCAGCTTCTTGACGGCCACCACGGTGCTGTCGGAGAACTGACCCTTGAACACCGACCCGAAGGCGCCGGCACCGATCTTGTCAGTGAAGTTCTTGGTCAGGTACTGCAGGTCACTGTACTTGTAGCTCACACAGCCATCGCCGACGGCGAGACCGTTAACTCTCGCTGTTCTTCTCTTCCTTGTCGTATGAACTAGAAGAATGGAGGCGGCGACCACGAAGCAGGCGATGCCGAGTGCAGCGGCGGCGATCTTGATGTTCCGCCACTTGTGGCTTCTCGCGCCTGGGATCTCCGACGCGGCCAGCCGGAGGTAGAGGCTTCCCGCGCCGGCCTGGTCATCGCCGATACCGGCCTGCAAAGTTTGCAGGTCTCCATGCCACAGGAAGCAGCTGGTGTTGTACGCGTAAGCGGAGCACGTGCAGTCCCCAAGGCACGCGCTCTGGCAGTCGCCGGTGCTCGCCGCGCCCACTACTCGACCGTCATCCGGGAACCTCATGCCATCCATGCGGAGGAACTTGTCCTGGTCTTCCTTCTTCAAGCCGGTAGCAGTGCCGACGCTGCCGCTGCTGTTCTTGGCGCACTGCAGCTGGGCGTCACGCACGCAGCCGTCGATGTAGTCGCCGGAGCCCCAGTTGGCTGGACTCCGCGGGCGGAAGCCCCGGGCACAGTCGCACGCCGTGGCCGTGCCGTCGCTGCAGATGCCGAACGCGCCGCAGCCGCGGGGCACGGCGCACCGTGCCTTGGGCTCGGCGTACACCAGGTTCCACCCCTGCGTGGCCTCCACCCAGAACCACCCCTTCACCTGCCCCGACACGTCCATCACGAACCGGTACACCGTCGTGTTGACGGCGAAGTTGTACGTGAAGTAGCTCTCCTCGTCGTTGTCCACGAACTCGAAGCTGTACCCTGAGCTGCCGCTCGACGCTGCGACCTCCGGGGCGCCGGTGAAGAACTTGCCCGTCCAGTTGCCAGTAAGCCAGTACTCTCGGGTGCCGTTGGCCACCAGCACGTACTGCGGCGCCCCGGACGGGTCGAGCTGGAGGGCGTACATCCCCGGCGCGGGGTCGCCGCGCGCCCTCCACGAGAACATCCCCTGTATTTCGCCGGTGCGCTTGTCGCGCCTGAGCTTCCCGCCGGGGAGCCACGTGTCGCCGACGTGGTCGAAGCTCTGCCACAGCACCGCGGAGGCGTTGGACGCTGGCGATAACACGAGGTTGCCCGTGTCGAGAAGGACGGCGACCGTGTCGGTAGCGTTTGCTATGCCGCTGGTGTTGGCACTCGTCGACCAAGCGATCGAGCCGGTGCCGTCAAATAGAGCGAGGTTGCCGTCGGGCGTGATGGCGAGCCGTGACGAGGATGGATCGGAGACCGGCGTGTCGCGGTTGGCCACCCAAACCGGCGTCTGAACGGCGATGTTGTGGTACCAGATTCCCATGTACCAGCTTCCGGCGGCTCCTCCGTCTGGCAGAAAATAAAAGGGACATAGCGATAAGTATCACATCACACTGAACATACACGGTCGAGCAATGTCATGCAGATATGCATCGTGGACTCACCAGGCTGGAAGAATCCCATGGCGAACTTGCGGCCGGGAGAGACGAGCGTCTGGCCAAGGGTGAGCGGCCGGCCGACGGCGACCGTGTCCGCCGCGCGCACGACACCCATGCAGAGCAGCGCGAGAAACACGCCCAGGAGAAGCGCCCCTGATTCCATCTCGTCGGCTGCTGTTGCGAATTAAGTCGATCGACGACCAGAACCTGTATCTCTTCTCCTGCCAGCTATTTGAACACTCAGTCGATATCAGTCTACCCTGTCCCGACCGGCACGGTGGCGCGTCCAGCCGTCCATCTTAGTGAGGCTGCCGAGTGTTAGTCAACCACAGAAACTGTTGCTGCGGAGGAAGGAGTCGCGGTGGATTTTAACCTGTTAGGCCGGCGAAGGGAGCGCCTAGCATTACTGTGATTGGTGGATTTTGCGTGTCTCTCTCTCCGGAGGTAGGCGATGGCTGAACATTCAAGCGCTCTTAGCTGACCACCAGATGATTGACTGGTCTCTCCGCTTCAGCTTCTAGAGTCCTGGCTGCTACCGAAGGTGTTCTGCTCTATCTATGCAGCCGACGGCTCCTCACGGCGAGAAAGAAATAAGCGGCGACTTTGTACGGGCAATAGTAGCTTGATATTTTTTTTTAAAAAAAATCGAAAACTTGATTTCAAAGTTTCAAAAAACTCTGAAACAAATCAGTTCTTCACTACTAGGATGCAACTTTGCGTGAAATACCTAGTATTACATGCACATCAAAAATGAAAAGTCTGTCAAAGTTTAGAAGTTTAGAAGTGTCGAACTTTGCACTGTTCACCATACCTCAGGTATGCATTCTTGCCATTTTTGTGAACCTAATATATAAGGTAATTCGTATTGAAAATTCATACACCGGTAAAATACAACATTGATACATCCTCGCTCTTTTTGGGAAATTTTTGGAACTTTCAAATTGGGTTTTTGAATTTTGGAAGAAAATCTTGTGCTGCAAAAGGATGCACTCCTATAAGGCTATAACTAAATGATAAGAGTCAGATTTTTTTCTTCTAGAATACAACACGAAAAGGTGTATCATTCTAATCGAGGGAAGTGCTTCTTCCATTTCTCATGTGTAGCAGCAAAGTATGTCTGGAGTATTGTTGGCATGGCCATTGAGCACCTGATAGGCCTGGGAGTCTCACTTAGTTCTTTTGGTGGGTTCCCCCAATATGTTCCAGCTAGTAGAAACATCCAAATTGTTGGGTTGGCTGCTATTTGCTGGGCCATTTGGAAATTGAGAAATAGAGCATGTTTTGAGAAAAAAATTCATCAAATCTCCTAAAGAGTTAATTAGTTTCTCTGCTGTCTTTATGAATTACTGGGCAGGTCTCCTTAATCCTTCTGATGCAGAGAATATCAGAGCTGGCGTGGACGGGCTCCTCCGCTTAGCTGCTGCTGCTACATCTTCTTCGTGTGAGAGACAAACTGCCAGGAGAGACATTCGACTGATCGAAGGGCAGATCCTGATGCTGGTGATATGTATACATATGAGAATGATGCCTAATCAATTGTTGCTTTACACCCCCCCCCCCTAGTAGCTTCGTTTCGACCTGGAAGATGAGTTTGTTTAGATGTGTGCCTCTGGCTTTTGATGTGTGGCTTTTGATGAGTTGTAATTTGGTTCTATAAACCCTCTGGATGCTAGCAGTAGGGGGCGATCCCCCTCTTTCTTTTTCCTGCTACATTTGAACACATGTTTTTCGTTATCTTGATGGTAATGAAAATCGATCCCGTGTTGGATCACTTGGAAAAAAATCGAGAGAATAGCCAACCGAATAGAGCAACATTGTTCGCCTTACAACGACAATCCAAAGCTAGCACCACGTACCCACGCTACAATGCCACACAAAGTTCACACCTTGCAAAAACCGACCACGGCTAGACCAATGTCGGTCACCTCCAAAGATAGACAACTTCACCCGAACTCCCAAATCAACTTACCACCCGCCCTCGTGTGTCTATTGAGTCGGCGAGTGAGTTGCATGCTTGGAGTGTCCCGAGGAAGGTACCTCATTGGAATCACCGCCAATGATGTACATTGTGCACCGAAATCTCAACAACTAGCGCTCCTCGACGACACCTTCATGGAAGGGACAATGTCGGTAGGCTCCATGGTGGCCAACACGTGACGAGGATATCCCAACCATCAACACTACACCGAACACCGATAGACCCATCACAAGAAGTGAAGAGAATATGGCCTAGAGCTAATAATAATTGTTATTATATGTTTCCAAGTTCTTAATTAATGTATATTTTACTAATGTTGTAAATATTATGGATTCGAAGGAAAACTACTGGTGATAGAGTACCTTGGAGTCTCCTCTCTCCCGCTACAGTTAGCAGAGGTGCGATTTGTGAATCCACCTGGTCAAACCACCTCGCTGACGGTGATTCGCTGGTTCCCCTCCCTCCGCCAGCCGCTCCAGCCGGAGGAAGGGGGAACCCCGGATCTCGTCGTGTGTACAATGTAGGCTTGATTAGGCATCCCTCTGGCAGTGTTGAAGAGGCGGCGCGGTCAGGGTGGCGTCTTAAAGTGGAGGTTGTCCTCTTCGGCGGCGCGGCTCGGTGGAGCTCCGCCATGGATATGCCACTTCCTCACGCTCGCAGCTCCCTGGAGCTGTGTTGCGTGTCCTTCCCTCGCTGGTGGCCATGGAGTGACGGTTCCGGGTGTATGAAGCTTCCAAAGGTGAAGATGTTGCAAAGCACGGCGATGGAGATAGCGATGCATGGTGGAGGCTCTTTGGAGTCGAGGATCATCGACTTCACATACGTAGAGGGACTCCGTCCTATCCAAGGCGTCATGTGAGGAGTAGCGGCGGCGCGCCGGCGGCACATCCTGTTCATCGTCAATATCCTCAAGATCCAGTGGACCATCTTGTAATTTTGTTGTTTTTCTAGATCTTCCTGTAAAGACCGTGTTTTAATATATCTAATCTGTCCTCGCAAAAAAAAAAGATACAAAGGAAAACTCATAAGAACGTGTAGAGATCTAAACAACAAGTTCTTCCTAGTCCCACCTCTAGGACTATCTCATATATGTTGTATGATGATCGCGTCTTCTTGATTATGGGTATTGTTAATGTAACAAGGATACCAACCACTGTGAGAGTACATTGTCAGCAGAACAATGGTAATGACCCAATCCAAAGTGTTTGTTATACTACGAGATATTATCATCATGCATCGCCAGTATAATAAATTGTGTTAACTTATGTACAAGTCCTAAGACCATGAGAATATCAAGTATCCTCATACCTGAAAGTGCGCAATGATTGTTGGCATACATTGTTCTAACTAGGCAATTATAGCAACATTGATGTGGTACATTTAAAAGTATGTCTTGTACTTGGATAAGTCAGAATCGATATATTTCTTCACATGATGATGGAGAGATACACTCTGAGCCCTCTCCATATCATGATATCACCTTATCGTCTATGCAGAAACTTTGTGATATTGATCTCGTGGATACCAGAATACATAAACGAGCAAAGATAATGATACCGGAACGATGATGGCGGGTATATATAGTGATCAAAGGATTTGGATCATCGGGATAACGAAGTCTCGCCTCAGGTTATCATATGTATCTTGAGGTGATAGGGACTAACATATATACAAACACAAGGTTCGCACGAAATTTATTCGTGTGTACGTGGGAACCAATATGGATGTCCAATGTTGGTTAATGATCCAAATCGGGTTCAAAGTCATGTCCACATAT
Organism: Lolium rigidum; assembly: GCF_022539505.1. Taxonomy (NCBI): domain Eukaryota; kingdom Viridiplantae; phylum Streptophyta; class Magnoliopsida; order Poales; family Poaceae; genus Lolium; species Lolium rigidum. The sequence goes on along the minus strand of NC_061511.1, from coordinate 280,251,410 downwards.
TACTAAACCCGTTGGGTGACATGCTTAAATAGGTTCAACCTGTTATGAGAGTTTTATTTATGGTATGTGGTTGAGAGAAACATCTGGAATAGTTTTGGTGGCATACAAATAGTCTCAAACGTATCTATAATTTCTTATGTTCCATGCTAGTTTTATGACAATATCTACATGTTTTATCCATACTTTATATCATTTTGATGCATTTTCCGGTACTAACCTATTAACAAGATGCCAAAGCGCCAGTTCCTGTTTTCTGCTGTTTTTGGTTTCAGAAATCCTACACAGGAAATATTCTCGGAATTGGACGAAACAAAAGCCAAACCTCCTATTTTTCCGAGGGACACACGGAGCCGGAAGGGCAAGCTAGGGGAGGCCCATGGCCTCCACACCATAGGCTGGCGCGACCAAGAGGTGGGGCGCGCCGCCATATGGGGTGGGCCCCACGGGCACCCCCTCGTGCCGCCCTTTCGCCTATATATTCCTTCCGTCGCGAAAACCCTAAAATATCAAGTCATATTCCACGAAGAGTTCCGTAGCCGCCGCCATCGCGAAGACAAGTTTCGGGGACGAAGTCTCGTTCCGGCACACCGCCGGGACGGGGAATTTCCCCGGAATCCATCTCCATCGACTCCATCGCCATCTTCATCGCCGTTGCTGTCTCCCATGATGAGGAGGGAGTAGTTCTCCCCGAGGCTGAGGGCTCTACCGGTAGCTATGTGGTTCATCTCTCTCTCCCATGGTGTGATCTTTATGTGATCATGAGCTTTGTAATCTAGTTGAATATATATATGTTACTCTTGTCTATTATGCACTCTAGAGGTTACTTTAATATGAACTCCGGATTCACTCTCCACGGTGTGATGGTGACAGTGTGCGCATCGTGTGTGATTCCTTTATGAAGTTGTGGAGCTTGTTTACTCCGTCTTGAGGTGTGCTTTTGCAGCCCTACACAATGAATGGTGTTTGTTATCCAACAAGAGAGTGTTTGAGAGTAGCATTTATTTATTCAATTATGTGATCATTGTTGAGAGTGTCCACTAGTGAAAGTATGATCCCTGGGCCTTGTTTCTAAGCATTGAAACACCGTTTCCAACAAGTTCTTACATGTTCGCTTGCTGCCATTTTTATTTCAGATTGCAATTACTACTTATTATCATCCATATCACTTGTATTTCACTATCTCTTCGCTGAACTAGTGCACCTATACATCTGACAAGTGTATTAGGTGTGTTGGGGACACAAGAGACTTCTTGTATCTTAATTGCAGGGTTGCTTGAGAGGGATATCTTTGACCTCTACCTCCCTGAGTTCGATAAACCTTGGGTGATTCACTTAAGGGAAACTTGTTGCTGTTCTACGATCCTCTGCTCTTGGAGGCCCAACACTGTCTACAGGAATAGAAGCATGCGTAGACATAAGTTATCAATATTGCAAATTAATCTCAAGTAAATTTGATATAGTTTTGGTGCAAGGTATTTAGATACATGGCTATTGGGGTATACCAATTAAAACTATATCAAATGTTACTTTTCACCAAAAAATACCTTGCATCATTTGAAGTTTTGTAGCCAAAGTAATGACGGTTTAGTGGGAGGTATCCAAGCTAACAATGATTTTGCAAATTTCTGAGACGCTCTCCAATAACTCATCGAGTTGACTAATTATTCTCCCAAAGAAGCCATGCAAATTCTGAGTATTTTTTGTACTCTTTTCACACCTATCCAAGGGAGGTTTTCCCACTACAAAGCCCCATCTCCCCCATCCTTTTAGGGGCATTTGGTCAAACCTTTAAGATATGAGGGGCTACAAGCTCATGCACCAAGACTGCTCTAGACCTTAGAGATCTTCACTCATGAACAATATATGGATCACTCATTGATTAATGCCTTGGTCATCACTTCATCTTCTTATTTAACATTGAATCCAACATATGGTTCAAGCTATCTTTGGAAAAATTCTACAAACATAACTCAATGCAACCATTAGTCCATAGGGATTATCATTGATTACCAAATACACACATGGGGGCTCCATGCATTTTCAATTGTATGTAGTAACATAACCAAGAGAACCATGGTATGATGTGAACTCATAGGAACTTTGGGAACCAAGAGGTGAGATTTTGTGATTACAACAAAATCCTACTCCACTTTCAGCCCTACTAACATGGAAGCATCAGGTTTGGATGCTCATAGGAACATGAAAGCATCAGGTGGAGCTGCAACAATTAAAAAATATCGTGCTTCAAGCCTTGGGGAGGATGCTTAGTGAGCATCTTATAGTACATGGTGATGTGGTTTGACACCGATGATACCCTATCAAAACACACATGGTGAAGTTGGCTACGGGAATTCCGTCCAACCTGGAGCCGATGAAGCTTTTGAAGATGAATTCAACATCTATGATGGAGCTCATGGGAATACAGGAGACGCCAGAGCTGCTCCTTGTGGGTGTGGTGCTGATGTTTGTGGCGGAATGTAGCAAGGAGGGCAAGATAGATCGAGAGGCCACAACCCTCGTGGACGTAACTTTGACCCACATGAGCCAGTTGCTCCTGATCATGGTGATAAGATTGATGACTATGATGGTATTTCTACGGTCGTGATGTTGCATATGGTGATGATGGTAGTCGCCATGACTGTCATGACAAACACATGCGGGGCCAGTAGGGGGTCAAGGATGGTCGACCGACCCGGATCAGTTTGGGGCGGAAAAAATTAGGACCAAGTCGTGACCCTCTGTCGCTCACCCCCAAGTCCCCTCTCTCACGGTCGGTCGCGTCTATTCCCACGCGGCCCGCGCCTCCTCTATCACCAGCCGCCGCCGCGCCCCACCCCGGCCGGCACGCAGCAGGCAGTGCCCCGCCCAGGTAGTTCCCCGCCCCGCCGGCTGCCTGCGCCTCCTCTCGCTCTCACAACTGTTCTCGACGGCCGCCGCCACGCCTCCTCAGCTTCTCTCTCACTGGCAGCCACCACACCCCGCCACTAGGGACCTACCCGCCACGCCCACCCCGGCCGCCACGCAGAAGGCAGCGCCCCACCCAGACAGATCTTGCTCATTTGTCTGCCCCTGCATGCCCCGCTCTGAGGAAGATGAGTGGATTCATTTCCCTTTCTTTCTTCAGATTTTAGTTTTATTTTTGGTATGTACAGTGACTAGTGTTGTGTAAGAGATTGTTGAAGATTGATTTCGATTCATTGTTGTAAGAGATTGTTGAAGATTGATTTCGATTCATTGTTGTAGGACAATGCATAAATAGAATGGGGGATGATTGGCTCAATGATTTGATGATTTGCTATGTTGAGAAAGAAATATTTGCAAAAATTGATGACAAGAAGATTATGCTACGTTTCCATTCCTAAAGTAACCGTAGAGGTCATCCTCCTCGACGGTTTCGACTTGCCAACATTGATACAATTTAATGGTATCATACTATCTTATCAAAATGTAGCTATATTTTGTATGTTCTTGTTATTGATAGTCATTTTGTAATATAGTTGATGAAATATGCAGACTGAATCGGTGAGGACCTTTTTCGTTGAATATATTTTCTTTTATATCAAAAAAAATTTAGAGCTTATTTCTCTGAACCGACTCAGTTTAAGTCCTAGCCCTGCCACTGATGATAAAGATGATTGAGACAATATAGGAAGAATCAAGTTGAACGGGTTTGAGGCCAAGCCACTCCACGAGAGGTTTGTCCATGTTATTTTTTCGATTTTGGAAAGGTTCTAGATGCTTTCGATATTGTTTTTCTAGTAATGCTGATTTTATTTTATGAATTTTCTAATCGCTTTTTTTCGTTATTTCTCCATCTTGAAAAATGTCATGAGAATCTTGAAAAATATCTTAAGTGGGCTGGCCCATGTTGGTTTTTATTTTGGTTTGGGAAGGTTCTAGATGATTTTGATATGTTTTTTTTTTGGTATACTGGTTTTCATTTATGGTTTTATCTAAAAAAAAGTTACCAATCTTCAAAACTATCATGAGCATTCTTCATATATTTTTTAAATTTTCTTCCAAATCTACGAACGCTTTCAAAATTCGCAAACATTTTTTTGAAATTCACAAAGTATTTTTAACTGAAGAATAATTTTTATTTTCATGAAATTTTTTTCAATTCGGTAACAATTTTTGAGTCTTAATTTTTTATAAATTCACATACAATTTAAATCATGATTTTTTTGAAATAGAAATAAATAAAAAAGGAAAGGAGAAAAACAGGAGAAAAAATAGAATACGAAAAAAAAGCAGAACCCTACCTTGGCTGGCCCACCATGCGGCTGTGGACATTCTTCAGGTGTCTTCCTGCAAATGGAAGCTGAGAGCGCCAAATAAAAGATGCCGCTCAGCGATAGTGAGCACTTTCCCCTTTCTTGGACTTGATCCCTATCGAAGTGAAGTCCATACGCAGCCCAATACTCTGTTGTAAAATTTTCTACTTCTAGCCCAGCCAGGTCTGCTTATTTTTCAAAATTGCCAGTCGAGCCTCTTCAAAACTCAAAACCCCACGCATTTTGGTTGAAAATTTCCCCTTGCTTCACCTACGCACTCATCAAAACTCAAAACCCGTTGAGAGGTCTAGTTCGGCTTGATTGTCACTTGTCAGTCAAAGATATGTGCATCCAGGGGCCGCAATACAAATATAAACTGTGGCGACGCTGGCTAGTTAAATCATCATGATCGGCTGCACTGGGAAGGAAGGCGAATATTCGACAGCTCTCGTCAATTTGGAAAATTCTATAGCAGCCTTGGTGGTGTATTTCTGTACCGTGCTAGTTCTTTTTTGAACTATCTGTACCGTGCTAGTTAAATCATCCGTGGTAGCATGACGAATATTAGCATTTCTTTTTATACACTAGGTGCGTATGCACCCAGGTTCTTTTTTTTTTGTTTATCACGCGTGTTACCTGTGTTACTACCTCCGTCCTAATTAAGATGTAAGACATGTTTTTTTGCATGGGTTTTAATGCACGGCTAGTAGTATATGGTTTTAGAATGTCTAAATTGGTATTGTTACACGGGTCTTGCAAATCTCTTCCATTTCATATATATATTTATTAATTTTTTTGAATATATTATAAATACAAATCATAGTCATAGTTGCAAGTTGTCGAACAACTAAATTCAAGGGTGCCTTACATTTTGAAAAGGAGGTAGTATGTAACTATAGGGATATTTATTTAACACATGTGGTGTCTATAACCTAATACTACTATTTTTATTTGCAGGATTCTATTTGGATATGTGACTTCACAATCTAACCATCTGAACTTGCATTAGAATATTGGAATGAGCGGGACACGATCGAGGGTGTTTCACAACAAGCATTCCCTCCAATGATCATCCTCGACAAAATCGAAAAAGAAGCTCGACTTTGTGTGCTTGCCGGAGCTAAAAAGTTAAGCGAAATAATACCAAGAGAGCATTTGCCAGTTGTACTTTCTTTTAGTTTTCTATCAAACTCCTCCTTATCTAATAGAATTGGCCAACCTTTTTCCCCTTCTTTAATTTTTTTATTAGAAATGGTTAACATATTTCAGACCATATTTAAACTACTTTTATTGTGGCTTCATAGCAATTAATCGTACGAGATCTTTGTTAGTATTTGTGGTGTCTATAACCTCATACTACTATTTTTTATTGGATAACATTATTATGAAAACCATAAATTTATTTATCAAACACATTTAAACACACAAAAAATGATTCGCTCCCAAATGCTAGTTAATACTAAAAACAATGTTTAAGGGCAACAAAAGAAAAAGTATGTGATTCATGTGTTTGCTTACCTGCCACTTTGCCAAGCCAAAGCTTGGCAATTTGACACGTGTTGATTTTTGCAACATTGTAAATTTTCCACACTTTGTTATCTAAGTAGTCCATCTGTCATGCAATGATTTTTTGCCAACTTATTCCACACTTTTAAGCTTTCAAATTCAGAGTCATATTTTCATAGCTGTCACACTTGCCAAACTTAGACCTGTCAAAGCTTGGCCGGGAACCAAACAACCCTGAAAACTCGGGTAGTCTTGGCTCGCCCATGCGCTTCCATTGCTGCTCTCAGGTTTTCCATGAGGGCCAGAGCAGCAACAACATATGGAGACAGGCTCGTACGATCGATATGCATCGAGACGATTCAGTCACCGGCACAGGCACCATCACACGCTTGCCCTGGATCATTTGCTTATCAGAGAAAGAGAGAGAATAGCAGGTAGCCAAACTGTCGATATCTTTTCTGTATCTGCAAAAGGATCGATGATGTGGCGCAGCAGCGAGGATTAGGCGATGATGAGCACACGCCATGATACGCGGGGTAGTGCACTCACTCACTCACTCACTCACTGCATGCATGCAATCCCTTTTGCTCCTCTCCGGTTACCTCCTCCTTGTAATCTTCTGCTCACCTTCTTCCCATGCATACATTAACGCCTGTCCTCTTTGTCTACTCGGATTTGGTTTTGGCGCAGATAAGAGAAATAGCTGCCATTGATAAATTACAAAAATAAAAAGAAAAGGACAAACATACATGCCGAGGGACACACTCCAAGAATGAATGGTCAATTGCAAACTAGCAAGCGCTAGCCTTGCGCTGCCATATGCCATGGCATAGCATAGCTCATGCATGAAGCTGACGATCATAATCACAGGCATCTGGCGTTGGCACTGTCTACTTCAATGCCCTTCCCCTACCTTCATTCATTGTCTGGCATGAAGAGAAAAGTGGGAGGTTTGGAGGAGGCAGAAGGCATTTCGTAGAGCTGTGACAGAAGACGGGACGGACGCAGAGAGGGAAGTGAGTGATGAATGAATGAAGCCGAGCAGGCCTCCCAAGAATGCCGTTCTGCAGGAGATATTCAATGCGCTTACATGTATACCCCTGCATTCATGGTTCCGCACCAACACAAGCTCCTTCTCTCTCTGGCCAGCTCTAGCACGCGCGCGTCTCTCCACCGCTACTCTTCCTTCACACTGCAGACTGAAGGAGTACGCGTGCATCACGCACGAGATACAGTACAGGACTATAGGAGTATAGCTCTCATCTTCCGCGCGCCCACTGTGCGATGTGCGTTGAATGCGAACGCTTCCGCTCCGGCCAGGCCCTGTACGTCTAGATTGATCGGTCTCCTCGCTCGATCCCTGTCTCTCCGTATTATGTCTGAATCTGACCGTATGTCTGAATCTGAATACACCATGCACCGATTTGATTAATGCTCCCAACAAACTCATCTGCAATCAGGTAGTATTCAGCCATTCAGGTATATCTACCATCAGTACCCGGCTGAGAGAATGGTCCATCAGGGAGGGCCCTGTCATTGATCTGCAACCGCTAAATTGAACTGTCGGTTGTCACTGAACAAGCATGTATTTTCTTTGATGAAATTAAGAATGAGAGCTGATGCTCATTTCAACGAATTATACTACTGTTTGTGTCACTTTAAACTGGTCGATGTTCTAAATTTGTCGAGGGCCAATGCAAGACTGCCGTGCATATCTGCTGTGATGTGCTAATTCGCATCCAGGCCAAGCAGCACCACAACGTAGTCTGACGTTCTAGCACTAGCAGGTAGCAGCAATGAGAGCACACAGTGCAGGGAAGTGTGGCGCTGGTATGCAATAAAGATTTGACTTGCAGGACTACAGCAGCCTGCATGACGGTGACAACATTCCACGGATGCAGCGCCAAGTTCGAGGGGCTCCGGTCGATGCAGTCACCCACCGATGACGGGTCAAATCAGATTCAGACGCGCGACGTACGGACCACAGGCGCCCGGCTGCGATTGGACAGGGTATATACTACGATGAGCGCCGCATTGATTAAGCCGACGGACGAGCAGGCTGGTGAGTGCATGAGGGCATCTCCAACCGCGCGATCCAAACGGACGCGCTGGGCCGTCCGTTTTGGCCGTTTGGGTCGCCGCCCGGATATGCGGACAGCGCCCCGCGTCCGCGTGTCCGTTTGGATCGCGCGATGCGTCCAACGCGCGGACGCATCGCATAATCCGAAAAACACGAAAACAAAAGAAAAAAAGCAAATTTAAACGAAATTTGATTAAAACATATGCCCTATTTTGGGCAAATTTATACATAGCCCTATTTTGGGCAAATAACTAACAAAATAAGCCCCTATATGGGCTTTTAAATTTAAACTAATATAAAAAACCCTCTATTAGGGTTTGGTCGGCGGCGCGGTGGCCGCCGGTGCGCCGCCTAGCCCCTGTGGGCGTCGTCGGCGACGTCGTCCCCGGGCGGCGACGCGCTGTTGTGGCTGGACCGCGCCGGGGACTCCGGCCACGGAGACCACAGGGCCTCCTCCCAGGCCGAGTGGGGGTCCGGAGCCACCCGAGGCTGCGGCGGCGCACGGAGCGGCGCCTCCTCCCCGAGGCGCTTCTCCCTCTCCGCCGGGCGCGGCGCCCGGCCTCCTGGCGCCGCCGCTGCTCCGCGCGGCGCCTGTCCTCCTGCCGCCGCTGCTCCTGGCGGCGCTCCTCGTCGGCGCGGCGCCTGGCCTCCTCCCGCCGCGCCGCCTCCTCCTGCTCCCGTAGCGCCTGGCAGGCCTGGGCATAGAGCTCCCAACCCTCCGCCTCCTCGACCTCCCGCCGGGCCGCCTCCTCCATCTCGGAGGTGCGAATGGCCGCATGGAGGTGCGGCCATTGCGCCTCCTCCTCCGCCGCCGAGATCATCAGCGCGGCGCGGAGGTCCGGGTCCTCCTCCGAGGACTCGGGCTTCGGCTCGAGGAGGAGAGGCGGCGGTTGCGGCAATGCCGCACCGCCGCGGGCGGCCTCTCCGATGTGGAGGCCGCCTGGGATTCTTCCCGCAGCCCGCAGCGCCGGCGGGCGACGGCGGCTGCTGCTCGCCTCGTCGTCGTTGGCGAACCGTCGCTTGGCCATGGCGGCGGTTTCGCTGCGGGGAGTGGAGTGGACTGGAGTGGAGGGCCAGATCCCCTCCAGTCCCCATTTAATAGTCTCCCTGGTCACCGACAGGTGGGACCAAGGGAGACGAGGCGACCAGCGCGCGGACGCGAGCGGACGGCGCATGCCATCCGCGGCCACGCAAACCTAGCCCAGATTTGGGCCGGGTTTGCGTCGTTCCGGACGCCGCGGCCGTCCGCTTTTGCGGTGCGTCCCCGCGCTGGGCCGCGTTTTTGTCCGGCTCGACCCAAACGGACGCGCGGGCGCGGTTTGGGTCGCGCGATTGGAGATGCCCTGACCTCTGTAGCTCTATTTCGTTGCGCAGAAAATAGTCAAAATACAGTGCGTTGATTAAGCCGCTGATGTTTTCTGGCATGCAGCTGAGAGCAGTTTGCAAATCATGGACGAATCGATTGACTGGTTTACTTGTCTGCAACCAGCGATCTTCAGGTAATCATTGATTGCGCGACCAAGATGATCTGAGAACCCGCGGAGACGAAGAGGGAGGGAGAGAGAGCTCACCCATGGATGTCATTCAGAATTTCACAGGTGCTGATAGAAAAGCAAATGTACCTAAGTCTGAAGATGGCAGGCACGGTCAACACAACTAGGCACTAGCTAGTCTTCCCCACATCAGATGTAGACCTCTAGTTCCGTGCGCCCATGCACACACCACGCTATAACTGTAGTAGTGCTCACTTCGCACAGCCTTCCATCTGGGCCGGCTACTAGGCTAGGGTGGGTTGGGCAATTGGCATGGCCCTGCTGCGTGCTGTGTGCACTTTACCAGTGTGCATGCATGCATGCACCGTGCGGTCGATATGTATCAGCCGTGCATGCAGACACGGCTTAGCTACCTCTCCTACCTCTAGCTATTTTCTCTACGGAATATGCACGCATACATTTAGTGCCAAGGCCATTTCCAATGTTGTTCCATGCAGCATGGGGATCCAATGGCTCATGTATATGCTTCCATGCTTAAGGGCATGCTTGGTCACACTACTAGGAAAAGGCCTAGCCGTAAGATGGGTGTTAGTGGCGCACCAGGAGGGCAGTGCGCCACTACTACTTAGCAGTGGCGCACCGGAAAGTGGTGGGCCACTATTAAAAATGTAGTAGTGGCGCACCTCTCCTGCGGTGCGCCACCACTAAGTTTGACCATGGGTTTGACCCAGCCTTATACATAGCAATGGCGCACCGTGCAGAGGTGCGCCACAGCTAGCATGGTGCGCCACTGCTAAGTGGTGCCCAAACATTTCCACCCTCCCCCTCCCCCCCCCCGTGGATCGCCTTTTCGAGTTTGGAAAAAATAAAAGAAATAGATAGAAAATTCAAAAAATTAAATCCTTTGAAATGCCCATGTAATATGTCATCTAGGTTTAGTGAAAATTGAAAAAAATGAATTTTGATATATTATGCAAAATGGCGTCATCTTTCGGTAAAACGGGATTTCTGGTTGCATACGACCTCCGATGAAAAACTTTTTTATATCAAAATCGATCTACGCAAAATTTCCTATTCGAATTCAACGGCCTACGGCCGTTTGGAGAAAAAATGGATTCGTCAAATTCAAAACAGAAACAGGACTTTTTTCAGGTTTTAGATTTTGGGCAAAAAATAGAAAAAAAATAGCGGTGGCGCACCCATGCCTTGGTGCGCCACTGCTAAGCTTCCCGCCCACGAATTTCAAAATGGGAGGAGCCGGCCACTTACCCCCTCCTCCCTAGCTCCTCCCTCCTCCTCCACACATTCTCCTGCTCTCATTCTCCTCTCCTCCTCCTGCTCTCCTCCTCTCCTCTCCTCCTCTCACTCCGGTGACCTCCTCCTCTACTCTCCTCCTTTCACTCCGACGACCTCATCCTCTCCTCTCCTCCTTTCACTCCGGCGACCTCCTCCTCTCCTCTCCTCCTTTCACTCCGGCGACCTCCTCCACTATGTCGAGCTCCGGTGACCTTACTTTCCGGCGAGCTCCTCCACTATGGTGACCTCCGGTGACCTTACTCTCCGACGACCCTCCGGCGACCCTCTAGCCTCCGGTGACCTTACTCTCCGATGACCTTACTTCGTCCTCTTGTTCATCCTCTCCTACATCTCCTCACCTCTCTTCACCTCTCCTACGTCCCTCATCCATCATCACCGGCGGCTAGGCTAAGAAAAATGAGAATGAACATTGCACAAATAATTCTAGCAACAAGAACGAGAAAAAATAACGAGCAAAAAAAAATTCGAAACAAAATGTGCCAGGTCCAGATCCAGATCCAGATCCCGATCCAGATCCAGATCTAGAAATTTCAAATTTTAGTAGTGGCGCACCTTTTTTCTATCCAGTGGCGCACCTCAGACGTTTAGGAGTGGCGCACCATGAAGCTAGTAGTGGCGCACTACCTGGTGCGCCACCGCTAAGCCAAATAGCAATGGCGCACCACTAGTGCGCCACTACTAAAAGTTAGCAGTGGCGTGATAGCAGTGGCGCACCACTAGTGCGCCACTGATGGGTATAAGTGGTGCGCCACTGATTGCCCTTTTCCTAGTAGTGTCATAATGAGAAGTGGATGAATATCATAGGAATAGGAAACTTCTCCATGTTGGCACTTCATTCGTTTGGTTCAAAGGAATTGAGTAAAGGAAAAGCACATGAAAATTTCCTTTAATCGCAATTCTAAGGCCCCATATGGAACAAAGGAACTTAAAACCTAGGAATAGAAAAACACAAGAATTGAGATTTCATGTATCATGATTCCTACATGAACAAAACAACCGGAAAGTTAAAAAAACGCCAATTGGATATTACACAATAACTATCGAGACAGGTAGACGAAAACATGAGGTGAGACATCATGTTAGTTTTCCTCCAAATTTCCTATGGAATACCTATTGCATAGGAATTTCAAAGGAAACCTTAGATTCGTGCTCCTTAATTTGTTCCAAACAGCATGGATTTTTCTATAGGAATCATATCCTCCAAAATTCTAACACTTTTCCTCCGTTCCAAACGGGGCTAAAGGAAAGAAAAGTAGGAATTTATAATCCACATGGACCCCCTTTTCAAATTCCTATATGTGGAGAACAAGACCGATGTCATTGTTAGAGTTGTATAGTTCCTTTTCTGCTATTCCCCAGTGTATGAGGGGCTTACCTGCACATTGTCACACTTGTACATGTACTGGCCTATGGCCCTCTGTGAATACTAGTTGCTCATTCTCAACATGGTATCAGAGCTCATGGTTTAGCTCCTTGCACTCTGCAACTCCGTGCTCGATCCACGCCGCCGCCGATGATCTTTCCGGCCGACGCTGCTCCACTCCTTTCTTCCTCCTTTATTCCACAAAATTTAGTCCTTTTTCGGTCGTTCTAGAGCTCCAAATCGAGCTCTCCGTCCTGGTCGCCGCCGGCCAGCCCTCGTCTCGGCTAAGGCCGTTCTTGGCTGGATCTCCTCGTCTGAGGCCGGATCTGCTGGCCAGGCTCCGCCCCGGCTGCCTCTGGCCGGCCGGCTGTCTTGTCCCGGCCGCGTCCGGCCCGGCCCCGCCCCCAATCCGGCCCGCCCCGGCCTGGTCCGCCCTTCTCCGGCAGTTCTGCACAAGGTCTGCCCGATCTGGTCTCCTGTGTGCTGCTTTAAAGCTCTCGTACGTGAACATCTTGGACCGTACGCGAAGCTGCTGTGTGCTGCTGTGTGTTGTTCCCCAGATTCAGATCTGGGTTGACAAAAAAAAAGGCATCTTCTGTGTCTGGCTATGTCAGTATTCCTCGCTGCCCAGTGATCTTTGACGGCACCAACTATGGGGAGTTTGTTGCCTTTATGCGCATCCACATGCGTGGTCTTCGGTTGTGGGGTGTTCTTACCGGCGAGGTCTCTTGTCCGCCGCACCCCACTGCTCCTGTGCCTCCTACTCCGCCGTCCGTACCACAGGCCCTGGCTGAGGATGCTACTCAGACTGATCGGGATGCAGCCAAGTCTGCTGAGGCTGCTGCTGATGAGGCATATGAGGAGCAGGTACTTGCTTATTCTGAGGCTCTTAGCTCTTATCGTGACAGCTTGGCTACCTTTACTCAGTGGTGTGATGAGGATGCCGGGGCTGCCGCTCGTTCTTTCTCGAGTGTTCAGCCACGCTTGCTTCGAGTTTATGGGTCTCGCCATCGTTGCCGAGATGTGGTCTCACCTTCGTCAGCGCTATCAGCCTTCTGGGGATTCTCTGTACTTGTCTGTTTTGCGTCAGGAGCATGACCTTCAGCAGGGTGACTCTACTGTTGATGAGTTCTACACCCAGAGTGCGGTGATCTGGCGCCAGCTTGACTCCCTTCGCAGTGTTGTCTGTGGTACTTGCCAGTGTTGCCGGACAGTACGTTCCGATATGGACTTTCAGAGGATCCATGAGTTCCTATCTCGACTTCGCCCTGAGTTTGAGCCTCGTCGTGCTCAGTTGTTTGCTCGAGGCCGTGTTCCTATCTCAGAGGTGCTGACTGAGCTTCGTGCCGAGGAGACTCGTCCGCGTGGTGCCGGACCGCTTGGGACACCCTCTCGTTCTTGCCGCTCGAGTTTCCACCGCTCTCCGCACCGCCACTTCTTCCTACACCGCGTGCTCGCCGCTTCGGAGGAGCCCGCTCTTCTCGTGGTGGGGGTCGCTCTCGCCCTCCTCGGTTCTGCACTCATTGTCGGAGGTCTGGTCACCTTGAGTCTGACTGCTACCAGAAGCAGCGGGGTGTGCCTCCTCGCGCTCCACCCTCAGCGCCTGTCACCACCGGTTTCACTCAGCAGGATATAGTGAGACTTCAGCGTCTCCTTGCCTCCTCCGGCTCTGCTTCGACGGGTACTGCTGCCTCCGCGGCTGTTTCCTCTCCACCGACAGGTACATCTTCGTGGGTTCTGGATTCTGGAGCTTCTTTTCACATGTCTCCTGATTCTTCCTCTCTTTCCTCTCTTCGACCTCTTCCTCTTCCTGTTAGCGTTCTTACTGCAGATGGTACTTCTCTCCCTGTTGCTAGTCGTGGCACTCTTTCTACTTCCTCCTTTTCCGTTCCTGATGTTCCTCATGTTCCCCGTCTTACCATGAACTTGTTTTCCGCTGCTCAACTCACTGATTCTGGTTGTCGGGTCATTCTTGATGTTGATTCTTGTTCTGTTCAGGACACTCATACTCGGGCCCTGGTTGGGGCTGGCCCTCGGTGCCGTGACTCCCATGGACTTTGGGAGCTTGACTGGCTTCATGTTCCCTCTTCCACCACTTCATCGACAGCTCCATGTGTGCTTGCTGCTTCCACCACCGCCTCTTTTCAGAAGTGGCACCATCGTCTTGGTCATCTTTGTGGTTCTCGCTTGTCATCTTTACTTCGTCGAGGCCTTCTGGGGCCTGTCTCAGGAGATGTCTCCCTTCAGGGTTGTCAGGGTTGTACGCTTGGTAAACAAAATCAGTTACCTTATCCTACTAGTGCGTCTGTATCTCAGCGTCCGTTTGATTTGGTCCATTCTGATGTATGGGGTCCGGCTCCTTTTGCTTCAAAAGGGGGCCACCGCTACTATGTTCTTTTTATCGATGACTTCTCTCGCCACACTTGGATTTATTTTATGACTTCTCGCAGCGAGGTTCTCTCGATATATAAGCGTTTTTCTACCATGGTCCATACTCAGTTTTCGACACCTATCCGTGTCTTTCGGGCTGATTCTGCCGGTGAATATATCTCCCAGCTGTTGCGTGGTTTTCTTGCTGAGCAGGGTACTCTTGCCCAGTTTTCCTGTCCTGGTGCCCATGCCCAAAATGGCGTGGCTGAGCGCAAGCATCGCCACTTGCTTGAGACGGCACGTGCGATGATGATCGCTGCCTCTCTTCCTCCTCACTTCTGGGCTGAGGCTGTGTCTATTTCCACCTATCTCATCAATCTTCAACCCTCCACAGCCTTGCAGGGTGGTATTCCTCTTGAGCGTCTCACTGGTCACACTCCTGATTACTCGACCCTTCGTCTTTTTGGTTGCGTTTGCTATGTTCTTCTTGCTCCACGCGAACGCACCAAGCTGAGTGCTCAGTCTGTTGAGTGTGTCTTCCTTGGCTACAGCCCTGAGCACAAATGATATAAGTGCTGGGATCCTATTGGTCGTCGGATGCGCATATCTCGGGATGTCACTTTTGATGAGTCCCGTCCTTTCTACCCGCGTCCCTCCTCCTCTTCCTTCTCGGTGGATGATATCTCTTTTCTCATGTTCCCTGACTCACCTCCTCCTGTGCCTCCGGTCCCTGCTCTGCCGAGTCTCTCACCACCTTCTCCTACTTCACCTGCCAGACCCCCCTCTCCTCCCTCACCACCGTCCCCACCCTCCACATCGTCCCCTCCCATGTCACCTTCCTCGACTACGGTCGTCCCTCCCTACCCTTTTCACTACTCTCGTCGTTCCCGTGAGGATGATGCTGCTTCTCTTGATACACCTTCTACCTCTGCTGCGATGCCCTCTCCGTCCGAGCCGACTCACCATCTTCGTGCTCGTCCTCGTCCTCCTCCTGATCGCTATTCTCCCACTCACTACGGTCTTTCTGCTGCTCTCGAGCCGACCTCTTATCGGGATGCCCTTGCTCATCCCGAATGGCAGCTAGCGATGGCTCAAGAGATTGCTGCTCTTGAGCGTACTGGCACTTGGGATGTTGTCACTCCTCCTTCCTCTGTTCGTCCCATCACCTGTAAGTGGGTCTACAAGATCAAGACTCGCTCCGATGGTTCTCTTGAGCGCTACAAGGCTCGACTTGTCGCTCGCGGTTTTCAGCAGGAGCATGGCCGTGACTATGACGAGACTTTTGCTCCAGTGGCTCACATGACCACTGTTCGTACTCTTCTTGCCGTTGCTTCTGTTCGTCACTGGTCTGTCTGTCAGCTTGATGTGCAGAATGCTTTTCTTAACGGTGAGTTGAGTGAGGAAGTATCACTATAAGAAAAGTTGCCATGGCCGACGAAGTTGAAGTCGCGCCGTGGTTGCTGGTGTACCATGGCCGACGATTTTGGGTCCCTCCGTGGTGCATGTCAAAACTTTTTTTTCTCGTTTTTGAGGCCACCTAGCCCGACGAAAGCGGCCAAAACGTCGCGTATGGTGGCCCGGGACGTGGTGCATCGCGAATTCTCGGGTTCGCCGGCCGAGTCAACGCAAATCCGCACCGCCGAGGGATGTAGGTCCCAGATGGCAGCCTCTCTGGCATTGTTTTTTTTCTCGATCGCGCCATCTCGTTCAACGTTCTCCGATCGAGCCGTTTACGATGCGGGATCATGGGTCCCGCATGTCATCCTCTATGAACCAAAATTCTTTCTATTCTTGGATTTTTTTGACCCCCGATTTCTGGCTACTTCCTTTTTCTTTTGATCCCTTGCCGCCTTGGAAACGTTGAGACCGCTGCTGCTAAATGGGACCCGCATGTCATCCTCTATGTGCAATCAACTTTCTTTTCTTGGAGTTTTTTTTGGCACCTCAAATTTGGTCACTTGCCTTTTTCTTTCGATCCCCTGCCGCCTCTCAAACGGTGATACCGCTGCTGCTAAATGGGACCCGCATGTCATCCTCTATGTACTATAAAACTTTCTTTTCTTGGAGTTTTTTTGGCACCTCAAATTTGGTCACTTGCCTTTTTCTTTCGATCCCCTGCCGCCTCTCAAACGGTGATACCGCTGCTGCTAAATCGGACCCGCATGTCATCCTCTATGTACACTCAAGTTTCTTTTCTTGAATTATTTTTGGCTCCTGATATTTGGTCACTTGCCTTTTTCTTTCGATCTCATGCCACGTTTGAAACGTTGAGGAACCTGCTGGCTCATGGGACCCGCATGTCATCCTCTATGTGCTATAAAAGTTTATTTTCTTGGTTTTTTTTCACCCTCTGATTTTTGGCAATTTCTTTTTTCTTTTGATCCCCTGCCGCCTCTCAAACGGTGATACCGCTGCTGCTAAATCGGACCCGCATGTCATCCTCTATGTACACTCAAGTTTCTTTTCTTGAATTATTTTTGGCTCCCGATATTTGGTCACTTGCCTTTTTCTTTCGATCTCATGCCACGTTTGAAACGTTGAGGAACCTGCTCGGCTCATGGGACCCGCATGTCATCCTCTATGTGCTATAAAAGTTTATTTTCTTGGTTTTTTTTCACCCTCTGATTTTTGGCAATTTCTTTTTTCTTTTGATCCCCTGCCGCCTCTCAAACGGTGATACCGCTGCTGCTAAATGGGACCCGCATGTCATCCTCTATGTACTATAAAACTTTCTTTTCTTGGATTATTTTTGGCTCCTGATATTTGGTCACTTGCGTTTTTTTCTTTCGATCTCATGCCACGTTTGAAATGTTGAGGAACCTGCTGGCTCATGGGACCCGCATGTCATCCTCTATGTGCTATAAAAGTTTATTTTCTAGGGATTTTTTTCACTCTCCGATTTTTGTCTATTTCCTTTTTCTTTTGATGCCCTGCCTCCTTGGAAACGTTGAGTAAGCTGCTTACTCATGGGACCCGCATGTCATCCTCTATGTACTATAAAACTTTCTTTTCTTGGATTTTTTTGGCACCTCATATTTGGTCACTTGCCTTTTTTCTTTCGATCCCCTGCCGCCTCTCAAACGGTGATACCGCTGCTGCTAAATGGGACCCGCATGTCATCCTCTATGTACTATAAAACTTTCTTTTCTTGGATTTTTTTTGACACCTCATATTTGGTCACTTGACTTTTTCTTTCGATCCCCTGCTGCCTCTCAAACGGTGATACCGCTCGTCGCTAAATGGGACCCGCATGTCATCCTCTATGTAAATCATGTTTCTTTTCTTGAATTATTTTTGGCTCCCGATATTTGGTCACTTGCCTTTTTCTTTCGATCTCATGCCACGTTTGAAACGTTGAGGAACCTGCTGGCTCATGGGACCCGCATGTCATCCTCTATGTGCTATAAAAGTTTCCTTTGTTGGATTTTTTTTCACCCGCTGATTTTTGGCTTGCCTTTTTCTTTTGATCCCCGCCCCCTTTGAAACGTCGAGTAAGCTGCCGGCTCAAGGGACCCGCATGTCATCCTCTATGTCCATCAACTTTCTTTTCTTGGATTTTTTTGACCCCCTAATTACTAGCTACTTTCTTTTTCTTTTGATCTCAAGCCGCATTTCAAACATTGAGACCGCTCGCTGCAAAATGGGACCCACATGTCATCCTCTATGTACAATAAATCTTGGATTATTTTTGGCTCTCGATATTTGGTCACTTGCCTTTTTCTTTCGATCTCATGCCGCCTTTGAAACGTTGAGTAAGCTCGTCGGCTCATGGGTCCCGCATGTCATCCTCTACGAACAATAAAAGTTTCCTTTCTTGGAGTTATTTTTGACCCCTAATTTCTAGCTATTTGCCTTTTTATTTCGATCCCCGCCCCCTTTGAAACGATGAGGACGCTCGTTGGCAGTGTCGGTCCCACATGTCATCCTCTATGAACAATAAAAGTTTCCTTTGGTGGATTTATTTTTTACCCCTAATTAATTTCTGGCTATTTCCTTTTTTTTTCTTTTGATCCCCTGCCGCCTTGGAAACGTTGAGGATGCTGCTGCCTCATCGGTCCCGCATGTCATCCTCTCAGAACGATAAATGTTTTCTTTTCTTGGATTTTTTTACCAACTGATTTTTTTTTTTTTATTTTCGACCCCCGCCTTTGAAACGTTGACGACGCTGCTGGCTCATGGGTCCCTGATGTCAACCTCCCCGTACAAGAAACATGTGATATCTTGATTATTTTGCGGACAATAAACAGTGTATTTCGCTCTGAGCTATTGCAAACGGATAAATTAAATCTTTATTTTTACAACTTATATCTTGAATCTCCTTGTTTTTTGTTTTGGCGAAGCATAGGACTTTCCTGTTTTTTTTTTTTGAGAAAAATCCGAACTTTCATGTTCTGGAGTGGGCTGAAATTGTACGAGTCAAAAGGCCCAGAAGGATAGTTCGAAGGCCCAGATGTCCAGATCCAGCCCAATTGAAATCTTTATTTTCTTGGATTTTTTTCACCCCCTGATTTCTGGCTACATCATTTTTCTTTTGGTCCTGTGCCGCCTTGGAAACGTTGAGACCGCTGCTGCAAAATGGGACCCGCATGTCATCCTCTATGTACAATAAAGAATCTTTTGTTGGATTATTTTTGGCTCCTGATATTTGGTCACTTGCCTTTTTCTTTCGATCTCATGCCACGTTTGAAACGTTGAGGAATCTGCTGGCTCATGGGACCCGCATGTCATCCTCTATGTACAATAAAAGTTTGATTTCTTGGATTTTTGGCTATTTCCTTTTTCTTTTGATCCCCGCCGCCTTTGAAACGTTTAGTAAGCTGCTGGCTCATAGGTCCCACATGTCGCCTGTATGAACGATAAAGCTTTCCTTTCTTGGAGTTTTTTTTGACCCCCTAATTTCGGCTACTTTCATTTTCTATTGATCTCAAGCCGCATTTGAAACGTTGGGACCACCGCCGCACAATGGGACCCGCATGTCATCCCGTATGTACAATCAAGTTTCTTTGCTTGGATTATTTTTGGCTCCCGATATTTGGTCACTTGCCTTTTTCTTTCGATCTCATGCCACGTTTGAAACGTTGAGGAACTCCGTCGGCTCATGGGACCCGCATGTCATCCTCTATGTGCTATAAAACTTTCCTTTGTTGGATTTTTTTTTACCCTCTGATTTTTGGCTTGCCTTTTTCTTTTGATCCCCTCTGCCCCCTTTGAAACGTTGAGTAATCTGCTGGCTCAAGGGACCCGCATGTCATCCTCTATGTCCATCAACTTTCTTTTCTTGGATTTTTTTGACCCCCTAATTACTAGCTACTTTCTTTTTCTTTTGATCTCAAGCCGCATTTCAAACATTGAGACCGCTGTCTGCAAAATTGGACCCACATGTCATCCTCTATGTACAATAAATCTTGGATTATGTTTGGCTCCTGATATTGGGTCACTTGCCTTTTTCTTTCGATCTCATGCCGCCTTTGAAACGTTGAGTAAGCTGCCGGCTCATGGGTCCCGCATGTCATCCTCTACGAACAATAAAAGTTTCCTTTCTTGGAGTTATTTTTGACCCCTAATTTCTGGCTATTTGCCTTTTTCTTCTGATCCCCTGCCCCCTTTGAAACGATGAGGACGCTGTTGGCAGGTCGGTCCCACATGTCATCCTCTATGAACAATAAAAGTTTCCTTTGGTGGATTTATTTTTGACCCCTAATTAATTTCTGGATATTTCCTTTTATTCTTTTGAACCCCTGGCGC
>NC_061511.1:280181767-280231162 GCF_022539505.1 Lolium rigidum | reverse complement strand
TCCAAAGAAAATTAGGTTAACCTTAACCATCCCAAACTATTTGGTTTCAAGTTTATCTCATTGCAAATGTGCAATTAAGGTAAAGGTTGAAACAAATAGTAGAATCCCATATATTCGTGTTAAGTATCACGATATAAACCTATCGTATGTGGTGTTATATACTACACATCTCAGCCTGATGTTTAGAGATGTAATACTCAACTATTATATTCAGGCTTATGATGATGTGTATTATAGGCACAAAGCTGAATCTTCTTGGATTTTATTGGATTTCTATTGTTTGACTAGATCCATACATGAAGTTTGACTTGGATATGCAAATGCATGTTGCTATATCAAGTTCTTACTTAATGCTATAGATCTAGAGGGTAGTGGTATTCGTGTGAGGAAGGGACGAATTCTGAAGATTCTGATGACAAGAAGAAGGATCATCAGTAAATGGAAGAAAAATTGTGGGAAGCAACCACAATACTCTGAAGGAAGTGCCAATCAACATTCATGCATTACCTCAACAAAGGAGTACTTTAGTACATAAGAAGCATGAAGGTAAGAAATATAATGATTATGGAGAAGCTCAAGCAGATCCATAGTCAACATATAAGAGGGAATGCATGGGAGATCACTTCGGATACTATATTCATAGTGTCAGTTAGTGGTTTTCTTGCAAAATAAACCTTGAATGAAGGAAGGTGATATAGGAAACCATAGCAGATATAAGAAGACCATAGTTGATATCAGAAGACCACAATTGGTATGATATCAATACTGCGAGATAAAGTAGAAGATGTCTCGTCCAGTTGGTCAGAACCTATAATAGAATCCATTTTTTTAGATATCAAATAGCCACAGTTGGTATAATAACCACAGCTGGTATCAGTTGATATTACAAATAGTCCATGATTTAATTAGTTGTAACAAAAGTTTGTGAACAAATAAAAATCTTGTCGACCAAATAGCTAGGTCTATAAACATTTAGTCAAAGGATTCACATTGGATGTCCACAATTGAGTGGATACACCACAAAGTTTCTTCGCAAAACCTTAGAGGAATATAAATCATAAACTAGACCTAGACCAACTATTCTAATCATAAGTCCAATAGTTGGAAGAAAAGGAGTTAAAGACCATAAGAAAACTCTAAGGGGTAGAGTAAAGATTGAGTTGGATGTACAATAACTCAATACTTTAAGCAAGATAGAAGAAGAAGGTCTGAACTAAGAGGAAGTTCGATCTTATTTTCATAAGATTATCAAACACTACTGTCAGAAGGAAGTCAGACCAGAAGCCGAGGTTCATACCTCGAGGACGTAAGAAGTGGATTATAACTTGATCAAGTGAGTAATATCTACTCAGAAGTACTTAAGCTTAAATAAGTCCAAGATAAAGAAGTAGGACGAAGGAAATATCAGAGACCAAATATAGCTCAAGGAGGTCAAAGACTGAAGAGATTTGACCATACCAAAAGCTAAGACTAATGGAATGATTCCTTTCATGGAACCTAAATAAACCAAAAATAGTTATAGGTATCAACTATAAACCATGATTGGATGGACTAAATGAGTCTAATCCATTCTTAGGAAAATAAACCATCACAACCATTTCCATGGTTAGTACCTTATTAAGCACCATTACTCGCAATTTTGGTAGTTAGGGAAAACAAAGACCTATTTTATCAAATAGGAGAATGTTTTCCAATCAGTCCTCAATTAAGACTAATAGGACAAGAAGAAGTCCCAATCATTGAATAATCAATGAGAAAGGAAACAAGCTTATAATATTGGAGGAAATCATGAAAGTAAAGGAAGTAATAGTTGTTCGATGTCAAACAGTAATGGATTCCAGGAAGAATCTGGACAAGGGATATATTCAATTATATCCAATAAGATCAATACGGAGTTCGAGAAAAGTCGTAGTCTGCACAAGTCAGATCCACACTTCGAAACGTGAGAGATATCAAACTTCGAGGACGAAGTTTAGTTTAAGGGGTAGAGACTGTAATATCCCAGGTATTGGGGTTACAAAAATAGAGGAAACAGATGTGTGCATTGCATTCATGCATAGAAAATCTGGGGAATTTTCGCGCTTTAAAGTAAAACAGTCACAGTAACTGAAGTTTCACTTGACCTTGGTGGAATTGAAGTAGCTCATCAAGTCAAGCGCTATAAACCTCAATGTGACTTTGTTAAAACATTGTTTTGGGTAGAGATAATTTGATCTAAGGGGTTAGATCAAATGGAATTAAAATCAACACAACA
Organism: Lolium rigidum; assembly: GCF_022539505.1. Lineage (NCBI taxonomy): Eukaryota > Viridiplantae > Streptophyta > Magnoliopsida > Poales > Poaceae > Lolium > Lolium rigidum. The sequence goes on along the minus strand of NC_061511.1, from coordinate 280,228,908 downwards.
ACACTTTACTTAATGATCAATTTCTTGATCTTATAAAAGATTAGAATATGGTAATCCTTGTCATGGCATATGAACATCAATTCATTTGGAAGTGAAGTAACAATAAAATGGAGAAAACATTCTTGACTTATCTTTTCCATGTCCTAAACTAATTCTTGATCCTACCATGAACCTCATGGTATTCATTCTACTTTATTCTTGGAAACATAACAAGGAGATCAACTCTAGAAAGATATACCTATCTCTATTCCATGTTGTTATACATCAAACCTAGAGAGGTGAGAGTCCTAGTTCATTTATGGAAGCAATGACAAACCTAAAGGCAAACCTTGGATATGCATACAAGTATTCAAATCATCATCTTAAAGAAAAACCCTAGGATATTATTCAAGACCTTCCCTCAAGAGAGAACCCATCTATATTAACCACATTATTATCTTTGGAGAATAACCTTAGGTTAGTATTGAAGTCCTTCCCAAGTGAGAGAGCCCATTCATATCAACTCTAGCTTTACCTATTAATTAATATAGGACAATCTTTGAACTAAAGTATTGGGTTGAAAGCCATTTCATCTTGGAGTGGTGGGATAACCTAATATCACATGGAATAATATCATACCCCTGAATTGATAAGGTGAGGAAGAGACTAACCCAATTAAGCTAGACAAATGAAACCTTAGTTTAGATACCTAAGGAGATATTAGGAGTACACCATAAACCCTAGAATAACCATTCTTAAATGAGAAAGCTCAACCTATGGTGTTATACTCAAGATAATTGAAACAACCATAACCATGCCCATTTAAGAAACTATAAAAGAAAGCATATATATGAATTGATCAAGACAACACTTGATCTTGAGAGTGGGAAACCTATTTAATGAGAGATCCCTAGGAATCCAAACCTTGATCATTATAAATTGAGTGATGATCATAAACCCTAAGAACTTGAGGTAGAGATATTAAGAACAAGTGGATCATGCTTAATCCATGCTCATGCTCTTGAGGCATGTGAGGATAAGTTAAACCCTAATAGTATAAATAGATATCATTCACCACATGAAATCATAGGGAGGTAATTAATAAGCAACCCTAAACTTATATTCCAACCTTAACTTGTGAATCACTTGGTGATCATAAGTACAATTCTACCACATCTACATTCCACTTATTCTTCACCTAAGAAACATAAGATAACCTTAGTGTAAAACTCCATGCTTAATATGGAGAGAAATCATCCATCCATATGACCAAAGTTAACTATAAAAAGAACTACAATCAATATAGTTACTTTAATGATTAAGTAAGGATACTCAGAGAAGCTAATTGGAAGAAGATAAAAACCAATTCTCAAATCCTTAGTAATTATGGAAGCACATGAAATATTAAGCAAGTAACCATATTGGCTTGGTTAGGGAAGATTAACCCTAGCTCATGATATGGTGTCATTCCATCTCTATAACCAAAATTGCAACCTCAATAATATCTTATGCTTGAATTCATAAACATAAGAAACCCCGTGCTACATTTTATAATTAAAGCCCATAAGTGGTGATCAACCATTTATCTTAATAACCAAGAACCAACTATGAGGAGAGTAATACTTACTCAAAGTATTTCAAGATGCTATTATAATACAATAATAGTGCTATCCGGAAATAGGGTTATAATCCAAACTACAAGATATTAATAAATTAAGGTTCACATAAAATCATATGCATGGGGCTAAATTCTCAATTGAGATACCAAGTCCTAATGATACCTTGTAAAACTCTTAGAGTATAAATTGTAAATTCTAACCATTCCAAAAGGAAGTGGCAATCCAAATAAAAAAAAAGCACATTAAAATCAATACCTAAATACTTGTCCAATTGAAAATTTATGACAATGCTCACATACACTTAATAATTATTAAACAAAACAACGTAGTAATACAAAGCCCTTGTAATAGACCTCATGAAAGCCAAGTTGTTAAACACCTGCAAAACAAACCAGAATTCAAATGTGAATTAAAACAGATTACCAAAATAGAAAATGAAAATAGAAAATAAAACAATAAAAAAAATAAGAGAGGGGAGAAAACCACCTAGAGCTTACCTGGCCGAGCAGCCCACTAGACAGCCCGGCCCATCGGGTCCAGCTCGCACCAGCCCGGTTCGGCCAGCCTGGCCCAAGTTACCCCTTCGTCTAAATATCTCGAGACGACCTCGTCCTCATCCTCCCCGTGTGCTGGTGGCCACCGCGACGTCGTGCTCCTCTTCTCCTCCCTCGCTGTCGAACTCTCCTTCCTCGACGACGTGACGAGGCACCCTCCGACGCCGTATAAAAGCCTCGGGACGAACCCTAGCCTCGATTTCTTCCTCCCTTGCTCTAATTTCACCCAAATCGAAACCCTACCGTCACCCGGCCACCATGACCGCCGTCGCTGTAGACCTCCCCAAGCCTCGCCGTGACCGCCATGATGACCGCCGTCCTCGACTTGCTATGCCTGCACCAGGAATCGAGCCGACGCGTTCTAAATCGACCTCACTGAGCCATCTTCTCCGCTCACGGTCACCGTCTCCGTCGACCGTGGAGTCGCCGTCCGACCACCTCCGACCTCGCCGTCACTTCTTCCGTGATCACGGTGAGCTCCTGCTTCTCGAGGACCCATTGGATACTTCGCGCGTGTCTCCTAACGCTGTCGCATCGCACGCCTGTGAGCACCACCGTGCGGCCTCGCCGGCGAGTGAGCTCCGGCGACCGTTTAGGAGCGGCGCCGGTACCAATAGGTTCACCGCGTTGTGCTGAATCGAGGGGTGTGAGGATCCCGTCCGCCCGAGCCCAGGAACGGCGGCGCCGTCACCGGCTTACCGCCGGCAGAGAGCTTCTCTGCCACGTCGTGGATTTTGACTTTGGTCAAATACCGCGTGGCAGCCGACGTGGACCGTTGGCCCACCTGTCGGTGGCTCTGGTGAAACTAACCCGGGTACATTTAGTTTATTTCTTGTTTTAAATTTAAACCCCTTAAATTACTGCAACTTTACATGAATTTATAAAATTCATTTTAACTCTGAAAAATATGAATGAGATATCAAAATTCCTAGAAAAGTAAACTCTGTCCAATAAAAATATAACATGAAATTTTTATTTTTAATAAAAATTTAATTGTTTTAAACTTAATCATTAAGCCTTCTCTTTTATCCTAAATTTAATTAAACTCCAATAATTAGGAAAACTTTATAAAATAAATAAAAAACCAAGTAAGAAAATAAAGAAAACATTAAAGCTATTTTCTTTATTTGTTAATTTGTTAAATCCTTATTAGAAGGATTTAAAATCCTCGATTAGTAATTACCCTAATTATAAATTCATTAAAAATAATAAAATGCCAAACCTAACATTATTTTATTTCTAAATTATTAATAACTTCAATTTCATTATTGAAGTTATTAATCCTAGAATTATAGGGTAACTAGAAAAACCTAGTTCTATATGGTAGAAAAACAGGAATTCATCATTCCATGTAGTACACTAAAACCCTAAATTCATTTAGAAACCTAGCTCCATTATTACATGTGAACCCTAAATTGCTTTCAAACCTAAACCTAGGTTAGAACATGTGATCATGTTACCTCATTAGTAATCATAGATTCCTATCTAGCAACTAAATGCTAGTTCTAATCCACATAAAATATGGGAACCCAATCACTACTAATTAGCATCCCATGTGCTCATCTTCAACAGACCTAGATAATTAAGTAGGGATAACCAAGTGTAAACCCTAGATCCTATTACCCAAAACCATCATTCCTATTTATCCCTATTCAGCATCACACCATTGTGATGAACCTTAATAGCTACTATACCTACTACTTTACATTACACTATTCCACTAAACCCTACTAGTGTTAAATAATTAATGAACATCCCATTTAAGAACCAACCAATCTTTACTTAGGTAACTAAATAGAAAACCTGAACAAACCCAACCTGATTACTATTCTTCTTATTATTTAAGAAGTATGTTCTTCAAAAGTTATTCTTTTGAAGAAAATAGAGAGTAACCTCAACCCTAATTGTTATACTTCTTATTACTTAAGAAGTATGTTCTTCAAAAGTTATTCTTTTGAAGAAAATAAAGAATCATCACCAACCACTGCTTATAAGGACCTATAAACCCTAGCCAGCTATCACTAGCAAGATAAACCAACATTGACAACAACCATATATAATGAATTGCTTAAGATGCCTAGGCTTATCTCATCCTTACAAGCCCTAGTTGTCGATGAATCCAACTATGTTGTGATCCATCTTATACTTACTCCATAAACTACTTGGAACCAGAATAAATTATAGCAACCCACAACCCTAATTACCATACTTGTTCTTTATCAAATTACATGTTCTTCAAAAGTTATTCTTTTGAAGAATATAACAAGTAATCAATAACCATGCCATATAGTATTAAAACTGACAACTGCTCTTTACTTACTATACTACTACTAATCTTTGGTGTGTATGACTGTTACTTTACATTATACCACTTACTTATGATTCTAAAGCAACACAAACCTGAATAAAAACCTTGTTTGTGAATCACCTTAAAAAGTGCTACACACTTTGAACTAATCATTATAACTCACTAATCCTAAATCATCGGGGTTAGGTCACGCTTAGAGCGATTGCATCTCATACTTATGCATTATTGCATCCTTGCCAATATTTTAAACATCGTCCTTACCGGACGATGATGCTATTTCAGAATTTGGAGTTATTACGTATCGAAGACCTTGTCTGCATAATCTTGCAGTCAAGAAAGGCAAGTTCATCACTTGCTCATGTCATTTGAGTATCTTTATCAAATTACTTGCAAAGTATTATGGTTATCACTATTGCATAAAAATCAAAACCACTACTTTCATAACTATGAATATGACTATGTGGTGGGCAATGGAACCATGGATTGTGTTGATATGGTGGAGGTTCCATTGCACGGGTTTATATCCATCTAGGATTAAACAACAAATGTCGCCAGTGATTCTTGTGCCGTAATACCCGTGTTAACCATAAGATCCGGAGTGGGACGGAGTAGTCAAATGTGTTTCCACCTCTCGTTCATCAACGGATGCGCTTTACCGTAGACACTTGTATCTGTCAGGGCAAGCGGTTGGCTGGGGAAGCCTTAAGTCCCCACGGCATAGTCCGTAGACACTTGTTGCTCGAAGTGCAAGCGGTTGGCTGGGGAGGCCTTAAGTCCCCACGGTATTGCGGTCTATGATGGGTTGCAACTACCGACGAAGGAGTTTGGTTCGATCCCAAACTGTCATCGTGGTCGGGGTCCACCCGTGAGCGGGAATAATGGGACCGACGAGGACCCAGGGTCGGGGTATGCAACAAAGGGTGGGTGTTCGAGGTAGCGGAGGAACATGATTGGCTAGACCTTATACCGGGCCTCACACCATAGGAAGTGTGGACAAGCCTGCAGCTTGGTTGGCACCAAGGTTAAGATCTCTTATGGGTAAAGCAACACACCTCTGCGAGTGTAAAGAACCGTGACTCGTCACTCCCTGTTCCGGGATATGGAACTGCGAACGCTGCCGGAAAGGAGCTCCATGAAGTTCTAGTAAACCGGTGAAGGCTGACGGACATAGTTCTTCTGAATAAAAGCAACCTTTTGAAGAAATGGTTATGAAAACCTGCATTGGTATTAGACTTTCTGGTCTAATGCCGTAGCTAGTGCATTAAACACCTCTTTCCTATAATGAACTTGTTGAGTACGCTCGTACTCATCCCACTCTTAAATCCCCTGCTTAGATATGGAGGCATCAAAGGAGGATATACAGTGCAACTCGAAGATCGAGGAGTCAACAACTACTTGAAGGGAACAGGACCCTGTCAGAGGAGTCAAATACCACCTCCAGCAAGGAGAAAACCTAGTTTAGCCATAGAAGGGAACTAGTTTCCTAAACCTAGCTCCTACTTAGCTAGAATCTATTCTTTAGCCTCTTTAGCTAGTTAAATACTCTACAAATAGAGTTCGTGATAAGTCTAGACTACGAGTCGTTCTTCTGGAGTTTATTTGCAATTTTACCTCATTGTAAAGTAGGAGGCTGTGATGATCTTATGTAGCAGAGTCAATGTTGTAATTCTATAGACATGCCTTGGACCCGCATATGTTTCTGTTGTACCACTCTGAGCGATATAATACTAGTGGAACGGTGTTTCATTGGTGTTATATCAGACTTGCATACTACACCATGCAGTGGTATGCCGGGTCACCACAAAAATGATCCCATTGATGTAGATCATAATGGTTTAGATTTTGGTGATTGTCACATTTCTGAAGTTATAAAGTTCTTACAAAAACTTGCTAAAAGTCCCAATGCTAGTGCTATAAATTGGCCTTTACAAAACATATTACGAATGCTCTCATAAAAGCAAGAGAGGAGAAACTAAAACTTGAAACTTCTATTCCTAGGAAGTTAGAAGATGGTTGGGAGCCCATCATTAAGATGAGGGTCAATGATTTTGATTGTAATGCTTTATGTGATCTTGGTGCAAGTATTTCTGTTATGCCTAAGAAAATCTATATGATATGCTTGACTTGCCACCATTGAAAAACTGTTATTTGGATGTTAATCTTGTTGATCATTCTATAAAGAAACCTTTGGGGAGGATTGATAATGTTCGCATTATGGTTAACAATAACCTTTTCCCCGTTGATTTTGTTGTCTTGGATATTGAATACAATGCATCTTGTCCCATTATATTGGGAAGACCTTTTCTTCGAACTGTTGGTGCTATCATTGATATGAAGGAAGGGAATATTAAGTATCAATTTCCTCTCAAGAAAGGTATGGAACACTTCCCTAGAAAGAGAATGAAGTTACCTTATTATTCTATTATTAGAACAAATTATGATGTTGATGCTTCATCTCTTGATGTTACTTGATTCACACTTTCTGCGCCTAGCTGAAAGGCGTTAAAGAAAAGCGCTTATGGGAGACAACCCGTTATTTTACTTCTGCACTTTTGTTTTATATTTGAGTCTTGGAAGTTGTTACTACTGTAGCAACCTCTCCTTATCTTTATTTTATTGCATTGTTGTGCCAAGTAAAGTCTTTGATAGTAAAGATGATACTAGATTTGGATTACTGCGCAGAAACAGATTTCTTACTGTCACGAAATTGAGCAGCCCCGTCTGTAGGTAACCCAGAAAAATCTGAAAATTTATGTGTGTGATCCTCAGATATGTACGCAACTTTCATTCAATTTGAGCATTTTCATCTGAGCAAGTTAAGTGCCCCAGAAAAATTCGTCTTTACGGACTGTTCTGTTTTGACAGATTCTGCCTTTTATTTCGCATTGCCTGTTTTGCTATGTTTGATGGATTTCTTTGTTCCATTAACTTTCAGTAGCTTTGTGCAATATCCAGAAGTGTTAAGAATGATTATGTCACCTCTGAATATATGAATTTTCAATTATGCACTAAGCTTGGGGATGCCCAAGGCATCCCTTCTTCATCGACAACTTATCAGGTCACCTCTAGTGAAACTATATTTTTATTCCGTCACATCTTATGTGCTTTACTTGGAGCGTCTGTTTGTTTTTGTTTTTGTTTTTCTTTGAATAAAATCGGATCCTAGCATTCTTTGTTTGGGAGAGAGACACGCTCCGCTGTTGCATATGAACACATGTGTTCTTAGCTTTATTTTTAATGTTCATGGCGAAGGTTGAAACTACTTCGTTCATCATTATTATGGTTGGAAACAGAAAATGCTTCATGTGGTAACTGGTATAATGTCTTGAATAATTTGATACTTGGCAATTGTTGTGCTCATATAGATCATGTTTAAGCTCTTGCATCATATACTTTGCACCTATTAATGAAGAACTACATAGAGCTTGTTAAAATTTGGTTTGCATGATTGGTCTCTCTAGAGTCTAGATATTTTCTGGTTAAGGTGTTTGAACAACAAGGAGACAATGTAGAGTCTTATAATGCTTGCAATATGTTCTTATGTAAGTTTTGCTGTACCGGTTTATACTTGAGTTTGCTTCAAACAACCTTGCTAGCCTAAGCCTTGTATTGAGAGGAATTCTTCTCGTGCATCCAAATCCTTGAGCCAAAAATTATGTCATTTGTGTCCACCATACCTACCTACTACATGGTATTTCTCTGCCATTCCAAAGTAAATTACTTGAGTGCTACCTTTAAAATTTCATTCTTTGTCTTTGCAATATATATCTCATGGGAAAATAGCCTTAAAAATTATTGTGGTAAAGAATATGTAGCTTATGTATCTTATTTCTTATAAGTTGCTTGTTGAGCGGTAACCATGTTTCTGGGGACGCCACCAACTATTATACCTTTGTTGAATATCATGTGAGTTGCTATGCATGTTCGTCTTGTCTGAAGTAAGGGTGATTTATCATGATCAAATGGTTTGAGTCATATTGTTAGAGAAGAACATTGGGCCGCTAACTAAAGCCATGATCATGGTGGAAGTTTCAGTTTGGACAATCAATCCTCAATCTCTTATGAGAATATTATCTGTTGTTGAATGCTTATGCATTAAAGAGGAGTCCATTATCCGTTGTCTATGTTGTCCCGGTATGGATGTCCTAAGTTGAGATCTATCAAAAACGAGAAATCAAATGCGATCTATCTCCTTGGACCTTTGTACAGGCGGCATAGAGGTACCCCTTTGTGACACTTGGTTGAAACATATGTTATGCAATGATAATCCATGTAAATCCAAGCTAATTAGGACAAGGTGCGGGCACTATTGGTAATCTATGCATGAGGCTTGCAACTTATAAGATGTCTTATACATAACACATATGATTTATTACTACCGTTGACAAAATTATTTCTATGTTTTCAAAATGAAAAGCTCTAGCACAAAAATAGTAATCCATGCTTCCCTCTGCGAAGGGCCTATCTTTTACTTTATTGTTGAGTCAGTTTACCTACTTCTTTCTATCTTAGAAGCAAACACTTCTGTGAACTGTGTGCATTGATTCTTACATGTTTACCTATTGCACTTGTTATATTACTTTGTGTTGACAATTATCCATGAGATAAACATGTTGAAGTTGAAAGCAACTGCTGAAACTCATATCTTCCTTTGTGTTGCTTCAAAGCTTTCTACTAAGAATTTATTGCTTTATGAGTTAATTCTTATGCAAGTCTTATTGATGCTTGTTTTGAAAGTACTATTCATGAAAAGTCTTTGCTATATGATTCAGTTGTTTATTCATTGTCTTTACCATTTCTTCGAATCACTGCATTCATCTCATATGCTTTACAATAGTATTGATCAAGATTATGATAGCATGTCACTTCAGAAATTATCCTTGTTATCGTTTACCTACTCGAGGGCGAGTAGGAACTAAGCTTGGGGATGCTTGATACGTCCCAAACGTATCTATAATTTCTTATGTTCCATGCTACTTTTATGATGATACTCACATGTTTTATACACACTTTATGTCATTATTATGCATTTTGCGGCACTAACCTATTGACGAGATGCCGAAGAGCCAGTTGCTGTTTTCTGCTGTTTTTGGTTTCAGAAATCCTACAAAGGAAATATTCTCGGAATTGGACCAAATCAACGCTCAGAGTCTTATTTTTCCACGGAGTTTCCAGAAGACCGAAGGGGTTACGAAGTGGGGCGACGAGGCGCCGACAACACAGGGCCGCGTGATACGTCTCAAACGTATCTATAATTTCTTATGTTCCATGCTACTTTTATGATGATACTCACATGTTTTATACACATTATATGTCATATTTATGCATTTTACGGCACTAACCTATTGACGAGATGCCGAAGAGCCGATTCGTTGTTTTCTCGCTGTTTTTGGTTCCGAAATCCTAGTAAGGAAATATTCTCGGAATTGGACGAAATCAACGCCTAGGGTCCTATTTTTCCACGAAGCTTCCAGAAGTCCGAAGAGGAAACGAAGTGGGGCCACGAGATGGCCACACAATAGGGCGGCGCGGCCCAAGCCCTGGCCGCGCCGGCCTGTTGTGTGGGCCCCTCGTGACCCTCCCAACTCTGCCCTTCCGCCTACTTAAAGTCTTCGTCGCGAAACCCCCAGTACCGAGAGCCACGATACGGAAAACCTTCCAGAGACGCCGCCGCCGCCAATCCCATCTCGGGGGATTCAGGAGATCGCCTCCGGCACCCCGCCGGAGAGGGGAATCATCTCCCGGAAGTCTCTTCATCGCCATGATCGCCTCCGGATCGATGTGTGAGTAGTCCACCCCTGGACTATGGGTCCATAGCAGTAGCTAGATGGTTGTCTTCTCCTCATTGTGCTATGATGTTAGATCTTGTGAGCTGCCTATCATGATCAAGATCATCTATTTGTAATCCTACATGTTGTGTTTGTTGGGATCCGATGAATATTGAATACTATGTCAAGTTGATTATCAATCTATCATATATGTTATTTATGTTCTTGCATGCTCTCCGTTGCTAGTAGAGGCTCTGGCCAAGTTGATACTTGTGACTCCAAGAGGGGGTATTTATGCTCGATAGTGGGTTCATGCCTCCATTAAATCTGGGACAATGACAGAAAGTTCTAAGGTTGTGGATGTGTTGTTGCCATTAGGGATAAAACATCCATGCTTTGTCTAAGGATATTTGTGTTGATTACATTACGCACCATACTTAATGCAATTGTCTGCTGTTTGCAACTTAATACTGGAGGGGGTTCGGATGATAACCTGAAAGTGGACTTTTTATGCATAGATGCATGCTGGATAGCGGTCTATGTACTTTGTCGTAATGCCCTGATTAAATCTCATAGTACTCATCATGATATATGTATGTGCATTGTTATGCCTTCTTTATTTGTCAATTGCCCAACTGTAATTTGTTCACCCAACATCTATTTATCTTATGGGAGAGACACCACTAGTGATCTGTGGACCCCGGTCCTATTCTTTACATCTGAAATACAATCTACTCGCAATTGTTCTTTATCGTTCTTCGCAAACAATCATCATCATCCACACTATACATCTAATCCTTTGTTTACAGCAAGCCGGTGAGATTGACAACCTCACTGTTATGTTGGGGCAAAGTACTTTGATTGTGTTGTGCAGGTTCCACGTTGGCGCCGGAATCCCTGGTGTTGCGCCGCACTACACTCCGCCACCAACAACCTTCAACGTGCTTCTTGGCTCCTACTGGTTCGATAAACCTTGGTTTCTTTCTGAGGGAAAACTTGCTACTGTACGCATCACACCTTCCTCTTGGGGTTCCCAACGGACGTGTGTCTCACGCGCCATCACCGCGCGGCCTGGGTGGGGCTCACGCCGCCCTATGGTGTGGGGCCCTCGTGCCTCCTCCGACTCTGCCCTTCCGCCTACTTATAGCCTTCGTCGCGAAAACCCCAGTACCGAGAGCCACGATACGGAAAACCTTCCAGAGACACCGCCGCCGCCAATCCCATCTCGGGGGATTTAGGAGATCGCCTCCGGCACCCTGCCGGAGAGGGGAATCATCTCCCGGAGGACTCTTCATCACCATGATCGTCTCCGGATTGATGTGTGAGTAGTTCACCCCTGGACTATGGGTCCATATCAGTAGCTAGATGGTTGTCTTCTCCTCATTGTGCTATCATGTTAGATCTTGTGAGCTGCCTATCATGATCAAGATCGTCTATTTGTAATGCTACATGTTTGGTTTGTTGGGATCCGATGAATATGAAATACTATGTCAAGTTGATTATCAATCTATCATATATGTGTTGTTTATGTTCTTGCATGCTCTCCGTTGCTAGTAGAGGCTCTGGCCAAGTTAATACTTGTAACTCCAAGAGGGAGTATTTATGCTCGATAGTGGGTTCATGCCTCCATTGAATGCTGGGACAATGGCAGAAAGTTCTAAGGTTGTGGATGTGCCGTTGCCACTAGGGATAAAACATCAATGCTTTGTCTAAGGATATTTGTGTTGATTACATTACGCACCATACTTAATGCAATTGTCTGTTGTTTGCAACTTAATACTGGAAGGGGTTCGGACGATAACCCGAAGGTGGACTTTTTAGGCATAGATGCATGCTGGATAGCGGTCTATGTACTTTGTCGTAATGCCTCGATTAAATCTCATAGTAGTCATCGTGATATGTATGTGCATTGTTATGCCCTCTCTATTTGTCAATTGCCCAACTGTAATTTGTTCACCCAACATGCTATTTATCTTATTGGAGAGACACCACTAGTGAACTGTGGACCCCGGTCCATTCTTTTACATCTGAAATACAATCTACTGCAAACTTTGTTCTTCGCAAACAAACATCATCTTCCACACTATACATTTAATCCTTTGTTTATAGCATGCCGGTGAGATTGACAACCTCACTGTTACGTTGGGGCAAAGTACTTTGATTGTGTAGTGCAGGTTCCACATTGGCGCCGGAATCCCTGGTGTTGCGCCGCACTACACTCCGCCACCAACAACCTTCACATGTTCCTTGACTCCTACTGGTTCGATAACCTTGGTTTCTTACTGAGGGAAAACTTGCTGCTGTACGCATCACACCTTCCTCTTGGGATTCCCAACGGACATGTGCTTCACGCGTATCACTCCACAACAACGGTGACGCTCCAAATATGAGCGATGAGCAGCGGGTTTTCACTAGTACAAACTCTCTACTTAGAGATGGCCCGTCGAGGCGGTTTGGCTCGGTTTTAAAATACACCACCTCCGCTTTAAATCTGTCTCCAAAAATTTAACCTGAGGCGGTTGCGTTAAAAAACATGTCTCTACATCAAATAATCTTGGAGACGATGGGTTTACTACTCCATCTCAACATGTAGAGACGGTTACATAAAATAACCGCTTGCAACCGGAAATATCTTTGAGATGGTTCGCAGTAAGTAAGGTCTCCGCATCTAGGCGTATTGGAGACGTCCGTAGTGAACACTATCTCAGGATGTTCGGTGGTTGGAGACGACTTTCAATCGGAACCGTCTCAGGTCATCATCCTTTTCGAGATGGGTCGAAAAAGGAGCCATCTCAGGTCCTCAAACTTTTCGAGACACTTTGGATTTCTGCCCGTCTAAGGGTGCTAGTCTTTGAGCCGCTAAGGAAACTATCTTAGGTTGACGCGCTATTAGAGACCGACGGGTTGAGCCGCAGAGCAGAACCGACTATAGACGAGAACCGGCTCTAAGTACCATGTTTGTATTATTGTTTGCTCTAGTCGTTCTGCACCACCAAACGTGACGAGGCCGCTCGGCCGGCAAGCCACAACGGACATGAGGACGGAAAGGCTCAATGCCGCCCAAGGGTCCCTAGGCGGAACACCGCGCGACACGAGAGGCGGCGGTGGAGGCGAGGCTAAGCCGCCATCCGCGGGTGAACCTAGGAACCCGAGAGTTGGAGCAGACCGCCTCGGCGATCACGCGTGTGGCAGAGATGGTGGTGGGGGACTAGGTTGCCTCAATGCCTACATGGAGGTGGCGCTTCTAGCGGAGAGAGTCGCTTGGGACACCGCCATGGTAGAGGGCCACATGTGTTGGAGGTGGGACGACTTCCATTGTGACCGCGACAAGCAAGAGATTGTGTCCATCGCCAGGGCGATCGCCGCGACGGCGGGAGGGCGCGCCGCCGCATGAAGAATGAGCGCGAGGTTTGGGGCTCGAATCGAGCGCCCGATGGTGTTGGCCCCTTCGGCCACGCCGGCGGTCAGTAGGTCGCGCCACTATGAGTAGATATGACTATCATTACCTTTTTCGATAATGGACGCTTTATTACTCAAAAGTTTTAATCATTACACCCGACCTCTGCATAACCAAGATGTACACATTCGTCCAACAAACCATAGTTCTATAGGAAATAAAAAAAGTCAATATAAGGAACATGGGCTTAGCTAGGTTGTCCTTTGTAAGGACATCCCCACGATGAAGGTACCATGAAAAAACCTTCGGATTTAATGTATCAATATCTTCCAAATTGTCTTATTATTAACTACCGGTTGTAAAGATGAAATCAATGCTCTATACATAGAATTGCCATTCTCATTAAGATTCTAGCGAAACTTGTTCGGACCTGGTAATAATTGACGAAAGCTAAGCGTTGTTGCAGTGCATTCCAATTATTAAGCCTGGTCCCGACAAGGTCCATTCCAAAGGACACACTTGGTGGGGATACATCCATAACCTTAGGTTTCACCTTCTTGTCGAATAATATTATACAAAGCTAGATATTGCCTCAAACAGTGTCATTTCCTAGCCATTAATTTTTCCTCCCGTAACATAATCTCAGATCCATCCTTATAATAGAGAAATAACCAAAAGAGAAAACATACTTTTATGTCATCCTGGGGCCAGCCCAGAAGTGAGAATCTACAGGTTTCCAGTAGACATGAGAGATCATTTTTAAACCAACATATTTTCTCCTTAGTAATGTCTGCCAAACTCCATCTTCAGGTAGCAACTTGCCAAACCGTTTCCTCAGTAGAGCCCGTGTTCTCTATCAAGATCAGTAATTTTCGCCAAGTATTAGTTTAACCCCTAATTATATTTTCTGAGCCGGGTGAACCCGGGGCAGAAGGGGGGACACTTGGGCACTCCGCACTGATACGTTGCAAACGTATCTATAACTTTTGATGCTCCATGCTTGTTTTCTACCAATTCCCTTATGTTTTATGTGCATTTCGATACACTATTTAGCATTTTTCGGAACTAACCTATTGACATAGTGCCACAGTGTCAGTTCCTGTTTTCTGCTGTTTTTGTGTTTCAGAAAAGTTGTACAGGAAATATTCTCGAAATTGCACGGGACAAAAACCCAAGACCTTATAAATTCGAGGGGAAGCCTGAGCCAGAAGGAGACGCGCAGGGGAGCTTCCACGTGGCAGTACACAGGGCAGGCGCGGCCCCACCGCTGGCCATGCCTGGCCCATGTACAGGCCAACCCGGCCTCCGCTGACATCGCCCTTTCGCCTATATATTGCCCTCGCGGAGAAACTATCAGATATCAAGAAAGAATTCCACGAAAGGTCCCGATGCCGCCGCCATCTCAAACTCTAGTTCGGGGGGTGTCGAGGGTACTCCTCGGTAATGCCCTCCGTAAGGGGCTTAGGGTAGATGGAATCATGTAGGCTGACACGAGACATCGGTTATCAAACAAGCGGGGAGAACAATTTACCCAGGTTCGGGGGCCTCGATGAGGTAAAACCCTTACGTTATGCCTGTCTGATCTTGATTATGAAAATATTGGGTTACAATGGAGTGCCGAAGGTTTCGGCTATGATCTCGTCGAGAGACTAAGTTCTACAGGGACCTAGCTCTAGACTTGCGGTGGCTATGATTGCTAAGATTGCGTGTGTCCTCGGCAACCTCTCTCTTGGCCCTTATATTGGGAGCGAGGTCTCGAGGGATCTTTCCGGGTACGACTAGGTTACAAAGAGTTCTAGTTCTAAACTTTCCTTGTATTCTTCGTCTCCTTGTCTTGTTCTTCAAGAATTCTTCTTTGAAACCGACGTAGCGGCCCACCTGGCCATCGAGTGCCTTCACGAGCCCCTGGTTGGGCCGCAAGAGGTAGTGCAATATTAGTTACCCGAAGGGTAATGCCCACATCAGTAGCCCCCGAGTGCTTGGCCGAAGATACTTCGGGCAGGGACTAAAGCATGTCTTTGTCGAATATTCACCTTAATTGATAGATCTTGACCTCCTTGTAATAGTAGCATCTTCTTTTATCGGGTGCGCGTTCAGCGCTCCCGATGGGAGTAGCCCCCGAGTCTAGGTACGGATGGTTGCAACCGTGTGTAGACTCAAGTTGTACTACTCGAACGTTTTTTCTCTACCGAAGTTTTCTTCAACTTGTTATGGTCATCCGATATTTCTCCTTTTATAGGGTCTTCATTTCTTCCAAGCAAGATTTAGTACGTAAGGGATATTGAGTAACGTGCCCGGTTTTTACCGGTTAACTGCCGATGGAAAACATCATTGCCCTACACAGAATCAAGTCCCCGGGCATGATTCTCGACTCCGCAAAAATCTTCGAGTTCATAACTTTTATCGGGTGTGCACTTAGTGCTCCCGATAGGAGTAGCCCCCGTGGAGATGATCTCCATGGGGGAGGGCTCCGAAGAAGCCATGAAGGAGGGAGTTGAGGGGATGCACCCCACGCTGCCCTCTCCACCGTCTCCACCACCATCTCCATCTTCATCGACGAATCGGACAGATAGACATCGACGAACTCATCGCCCGAGCTCATCCTCGATTCGGCCGGCGCGGCGGCGGCACCCGGAGCTGGGCGAGGAACCGCGGGCGGGATGCGGGGCAACCTGTGCTAGCTCCGGGATGTGGTGGCAGCGCGGGGGAGGGAGAGAGTGAGCAGTTGCGTGCGGTAAAATTTCAGCGCGTCCTAGTTATGGATCCACCATTCGGTTCGCTCAATCGCCCCTTAAATACAAACCGATTTGGGTTTTCGGGCTTGGCCTGGAAAAAAATCGGTTTCGTCTCGTTTACGGTAACTGATCGGTGCCGTATTTCGGCACCAACCCGTAAACTGGTCGATTAATTTTCGGTTTCGATTCTAGAGATGCTCTTATGTCGCATTTCCTCGGTGAGCTTCTAGATCCACCTCCCGCCGACGGGTGGACGCTCCTTGTGATGTCTCGCCCATCTTCTCCGTACGTGCTCTGTCATGCCACGCTTCCAGCTGCCCGTACGGCTGCCGGCCGGCCAATGGAAGACGCTTTGGTTCCATTCCACCCGTCGGCCCGCCGGCCGCGGCGCGCGCGGGGCTGGGCGATGGCGGGCTGAGCAGCACACACACGCGGCCCGGCCGGCCGTCGCCGTCCCCAGTTCTGCTTGCGTACGTGCATGCCGTTCCGTTGCCGACAGGCCGAGGCCGATCGAGCGATCGCTTGCGCGCGGCAACCTCTCCTCCGGGCGCCATTACCGCACGTACGCCTCGCGAGAGACGACGATCCGTCCGTCGCCTTCGATCCCCTGCTGGAGAAAATTGTGGCTTGCGAATTCCGCGCGTGCTCCTTGATTCGTGCTCGGTGAATTGACCGATAACGACCGGTTTTCTTGTCGTGCGCGCGCGAGTAACGCCGGCCCGGCGGCCATCGTCGTCACAGGTGTTGGATACTTATTTATATTTGACCTGAGGGAATGAATCGTTGAGGTGACTGGAAATGGTATGGAGCGAGACACGGCCGAGCCGCTGGAAAGCCACGTGACTGGAAATGGTATGGAGCGAGACACGGCCGAGCCGCGGGAAAGCCACGCAAGGTTCGTCCCCGATCGAGCTAGCTACCCCGTGACGTGCGTGCACATGCGCCCTTCGAAGCTGTAGCACTGTCAATCGTGCTGCGAGACCGCGATACATGAACGACTATGTATACGTACGTGCATGCCGCTGTTTTCCTAATTTGCCTTGATCATCACGTGTACAGGGCACCAACCATACAACTGTTCAAACTCCACTTGAAGACCGAGAGCCCGGTCCGATCGACCTTGGCCAGAGAACGCTAGGAAATCACATCGACCGTCTGCCCTAAGAACTGAATTATTAGGGCAAACTAGCAGATCAGTTCACGTAAAATGCTAGGCTTTACGGTTTCGTCACAATTTTTGTGCCCGAACATAGCACGTATAACGGGCCGGCCCCTTAAGAAAAATAAGGCCCACCGTAAATCCCACCTTGACCGATATATGTGTGTGGGGGAGGGGGGTTAGATATTTAGTATTTACAGGCGGTGTTGTCGCTCCATGGGATCGAGGTTGTGGATGCCGGGGCGGCGGCCCAGGAAGGTGGAACACGCTGCCGAGCAATGTGGCGGTGGTGGTGATTGTCTTTATCTTTGGCCATGTGGATGGCAAGGAGTGGACGTCGGGGTCTGGTGTTGGCGGCGCTTCGGAAAAAGGAACTCTCCCGTATCGTAGTCTGGAGGCCTGGCCCGGAGGTAGTGGGCGGGACGACATACCAGGCGTGATGCGCAAGTTTTTCCGGCTAAAGCTCAACACTTTGGTGCATGCATCGACAATGCCTGCAGGTATTGTAACCCTCATGGGGCATTGTTGTGGTTACCTTCGCTGCAGTACTAGGGCTTCGGGTGAAAACCCTTGACCGTTGATCTCGACGATGCCGATGCTACACGTCGTTGTCCTCTTGAGGACATCGTCGTGGAGCCTCGGTATCCCTCGGTAGCGCTCCACTGCTTTCGGTGGCAAGTTCGGCGATCCCTGTTCTTTTTTGGTTTATCTTTGATATGCTTTGTAAAAGGTCCCCTCATCACGTTATGTCGGTTCGGTCTCGTGTGGCTTTATTTATAAGATAGGAAGAAACCATGTTTGGAGGTAAACACATTTTTAGCACCCTTATACGCGCTTTAAGGTCGCAATTTTTAGGGCATTTAGAGTTGGTAGAGCATGCATGCATGAGCGGGCTGGGTAGGTTTCGGCGACGTCGATCGCGTGTGGTGTGACTTGGCGGGAGATATTTTCCCCGCTTCTTCTTTTTTTCTCTCCAACATCTGTAGCTCTCCACACTATGACTTGGTCGCAACAGTCCAAACCTGACTCGCAATCGACATGACATCCTCGGAAAGGCCGGATGTCGCACACACGTCCTGGACGCCATTTTCGTCGCCTGCTGACACGGAGCTCAATCACGTAGTCGAGGTTAGTCGTACATGAAACGCGACACGATCAATCGGCAGGCGTCCTGGACCGATCGTCCGGCGGCTAGCCTAGGTCGACATGCATACGCCTAGCGATCTAGCCGGACGTACACGCACCGGCCGATCGATCTAGGAGTACTAGGAGGAATGATCGATGTGCCCGGCCGGCCGGCCTCGCGCGCGAGCCGTGCCGCCGGTGTCGCCGGGGCCTGCCGGATTACAGCTAGCTAGCGGGGTATATAGGACGGCGCACGGCGGATTGTTGCCAGTTCGATTGGCCGCGCGCGATCGAGCGGCTATTTATTGCTGGGGCGCGCGGTTATGGTACGCCGGCCGGCCGGCCGCAACTGCTGCTAGCTAGCTGGTAGCTGCACATATCTCTCGCGCCCAGTCGGAGTCCCACAGATTGATATCCAACTCCACCGACCGCCGCGGCCGGACGGCCGGGCGAGGACCACCGCGGCGTGGGCTGGCCGGCCGCGCCCACCTCCGGCTGCCAGCCCGTAGCATGACGATTGACGCCTGGTCCGCCCTGAGTATATACTCTCTCAACAGTAAGTCAACACTCAAGTAGCCAGTGATAACGTGCATATCTATCAAATTAACCGGCAACGACTCGAGCGACATTGAACAACCGAACCGTGCCGAGAGTCCGAGCGCGTACCAAATTAACCGGCAACGGTACTGCTATAGTCGTCGAGCATGGAGCCACACAGCGGCAACGACGATCAAGCTGCTAGCTAGCTAGGCATGGATGTATAGCTTGGACCACAGTAACTGACGCTGAAAGGCAAAACTAAACCGGCCGGTTCATGGAACGCATGCATGGGCCACACACATGCAGGGCGGGGGCACTTGACGAACAATCCAGCGTGCATGCACGATCTACAGGGAGGACGTCCGCGCCCTCGATCCATCGCCCTGCCGGCGGGCCGGTCTCGCCGACAAAATCAAGGCCACACGGCCGTACAACATGTCCGGGGAATTAACCCGCCCGATGCGATGCACGCGCTATTGCAATCTTGCCGCGATCAAGGTTTGTCTCTCGTCTTCTAATATACTAGCAATGCGAGGGCATTATCTTTATCTAGTAGTGTTGAATATGTTCATGAAATATAACTATGTAGGGAAACATGAAAATATAAATCATAATATTACAATCTCCTATGTTATATGTTGGAATATCTCAATTATAATATTGTGTGATCTAACGCAAATTTCACGTACTTAAATACTATCAGGCGGAACTTTACAAAAGAAAATGGAACTGAACTTCCAGTGCGAGTGTAAGTTTAGATTTGCAACCACCCTACTCCAAGTATGAAAGTATACACATGTATTAAGTAAGTTTGAACTTGCATTACTTATGATCGAAAATGTTGCTAATACATAATAGCAGCGGAAGAAAATGATGCAACACCAACAATTCCAACATGCTAGTAATGTGCCATCGAGCTCAAACCCAATTAATAAGTCCAAATATTATTCATGTAATCTCCTAGAATCTAACATATTTTTCGATAAAGGGAATATATTAATATAAAAAAGATACCAATTACACCCAGCCTCTGCAACAACACACCACCCTAATGGCACTACGGATGCACACAGCCAAAAAAAGAAAAAAAGACTAAGAAACAAAAGTCCCGCTACAGTATCTCGGGCCTAACAACAACAATACATCCACCGCCAAGACAACACCTGAAATACAGACTCTCCAAAAACGACGCCTCCAAGAAGGGAACAATGTTCTAACACCGTCGTCGCCCGATCAACGATCTTAGGTTTTCACCCTGAAGATAGTCCCTGCTCTCAAAACAATGTCTCCAACAAGGTCATTGTCAGGCACAACCAGTTAAGGCCAGACCTTGGGGTTTCACCCTGAAAGGTAGGACTCTGAACTTCACCTGTGTTGTCGCCCCCACTTTCATGCCGCTGCTATGAAGCCCGGAACACCAAGCAAGTCCCTTAATAGCGCGGAAACTTGAACCTCCCTTAGCTAGTCCTCCCCTCCGGCCTTCATGAACTTCTCTTCTTCCGTCTTTCATCATGGATCCATAGTCACTTGATGTCAACACAGAAAAAGAGCTTCGCGCCGCTCCCTGAACCAATCGGTCGGAATAAAAGCATGGGTGCGCACGACCGAATACCACCGATCAGCAAACTCCAGGCAAAAAGCATCATTGCATTCACCGGCGGAGCCTTCCGGAACTCAACACTCCGGTCAGATCACGAGTGCAGGCCTCCGGTAGGTCTTCCTCTTCACGCAAGAGAGACCCTAGGACCACCGCCTTTATTCAGGTCGGACCCCCACGCCGGCGACAATCTCGGGCTGGCCACTCCAACCCTCCACCGGCGACTCCGTCGCTGGCTTCCATGCATCTCCATCTCGCCGCCGGAGCGCGGTGATAGATCGATAGATCCACCACCACCAACCGCAGGCCGACCCTCTCCGGCGAAGAAGAGGGCCACCTCCACCGTCGTACCCAAGGCTGCTGCCCCGAGCGATCTCGTGTCGCGGGTGAAGCCCGAGATCGCCTCCACTCACCGACGAGAGGCGGGCGGGGGGGGGGTCTAACATATGATGTATTTGAAACATTCTGGCTCCAAATATGTATTCTCACGCCAATGTGAAAATTTCATTTGGAGAAAACAAAGTGGTACATCCCTACCTTGTGTTTCTCAGATACACATCGAAGACGATAGTTTCGAATA
Organism: Lolium rigidum; assembly: GCF_022539505.1. Lineage (NCBI taxonomy): Eukaryota > Viridiplantae > Streptophyta > Magnoliopsida > Poales > Poaceae > Lolium > Lolium rigidum. The sequence continues at coordinate 280,207,547 of NC_061511.1, read as the reverse complement.
CAATTACTTATCTGGGTATTGTGGTAATAGACACAATGCAGGTGTTGCCGATTTCGGTACTCCAAGGAATGTTTTCTCAGACATGGTAAGTGTAGAATTCATATACTATTCAAATATAAGTATAACATAGAACAACCAACCATACATTTCCAAAATATACCATTAATTTTGGGAGTTAGTTTGACTTCCTGAGGTGTGCCACATACGTAAACACTAAACTTGTTTGACTTGGGGACATTAGTGAACTTAGTCCTTAGTCCAAGTTATGTGGCATTGTCAGCTTGACAATGTGAACATAATTATCTAAACAATATATAAGGAAAACAATCATCGTGTGAAAGTGACACTAAGTACATAGTCAGAAACTATCTTCACACAATAGTCGACGAATATCCAACTAAGTAACCGAGAATATTGTTAATTAGGAACTTAATCCTTAGATCATGTTGTATTTTGGTAATAGGTTTGATTAGCTGTTTATACCTATTATGTATTCTCTATGATCTAGTTAGTCATAGGTTTGTCCTTTTGTTATTTGAGTTTAATCAACTATATCTATGGATCTCTTCGGGATATATAGATCATAATGTCTTTTAATTTCCTAACACGTCGTATTGTTGTATAATCAAAGGACATGCATGGAGTAAGCTCCATCAAATTGCATTAATAATTATCGTTCTAACATTGCATGCATGCTATACATAAGCAAATATTTTGACGAGACATAAAAAATGGCTGGATGGATACTATTCAGAGGATGCATACTCGTGTACTGCATACACACACACCACGATGAGAGTACGTGCTTGATGCGTAGTTCATGTCTACGTAGTACATGGTTTCTTTCCAGCAAACCATGCTTAGACAAAAAAAAAACTGGAAAATAATTGAAATGCATACCTGCACTCAGATCATGCGCATGCGTGATGGCATGGTGCGTATGCATTCACCATGATATATAGAACTTGCTTGTTTCATTCGTCACTGGGTCGGTGTCATTAATCTATCTGAAATCGACATTGACAATGTGTCCTTGCTATGATCCTATGGTCGGCTGGCAGAGTTGTTGCCGGCACTATCTGGTATGGTAGTGCTCATTTCCATACTTGATACGTGTCAAGCCAAAATACGCAGTTACATAACAATTAATCTCATGTTAATTAAATTCTAACCACAAATTTTAGATCTAACTATTAACATAATTTTAATGATGTGGCTTAACGTGGTGCCTCTATTAGATGCTTCTATATTGTTTAATATAATAGATAGATAGATTTTATAGATAAATATCGGGGGCACCGGTATTACCGGTTATCGAAAATAACAGTCCTAATACCGGACGAGATGTTTCAAACAAAATTTAGGTTTATCCAGAATTTATCAAAATTTGTCAAATTTGAGTAGATTACAAAAAAATTGGTAAATACCGGCCGCTATTTTATTATACCGGTAGGTACCGAGAAAACCGGTTACCGGCAAAATTTCTGAAAATATCGGCCAAAAGAAATGCGATCCAAGCCTATAGCCAAGCTATTGCGCATCTAATTCTATATAGACGTTTTGATAAATAATGAAAAAAATTGGACACCATATATTCGTATAATTATCAATAATTTATAATGCATAAGGGCACGTACAATGGTGATATCTTAGCAGTGCCACGTAGGATAAACGCTGATATGGAGGAAAGAGAAAGATGAAAAAAGACTTTGCCTTCTCTTAGCTAAGAGATCATCTCTTAGCACACTCTTAGCACAATCTCTCTCACCATAAATTTAGAATGTCTCGTTACTAAAGATAAGACTAAAAAACAACCCATTGTACATCATGTTTTATTGTTATATCTAAATTACGTGGCAGGGTTAAGATAAGACAACCTTATCAACCATTGCACATGCCCTAACATATTAGTTAACACAATCACATAATACATAACCAACAAAATCAAGTAGCATAACCATGAGTTTCCAAATATTACATAACCAACAAAATCAAGTAGCATGCAGTAATATCATGATCAGGATATAGTTTGAGTATAGGGTTAGGGGAGGTGTCGATTTGGTTGCCAAGTTGGCCGGCCGGTCCAAATTTTTGGTGCACGTTGAGTGGGAAATTTAGCAGCTAAGGAAATTGGAACTAAATCGGCTTGGCGGAGCTATTAGCTGTTACTAGCAAAAGTACCCGTACGATGCATCGGGAAAAAAATTCGAACACTTCAGTGAATCATTCAAAATGGCTCTTTATCCTCTATGTCATCTTCAACAAATGTCACATTTTCTCCTAATTCTAAACTGCCATATGCTAGATCATGAAGTGATCGACCAGGTGTTGAAAAAAAAGCAGGATGACATGGAGAATTAAGCTGAAGGAGCATGACCAATCCAGAAAAAAAAAAGAGAACCTGCACCACAAAAGAAGCAGATCTATTCAAAGTCATATAATTGCAACTCACAGCCAAAAATATTCCATTTGTCCCGGTCGTCCTAATCGTTTCGTTGCCGCCTTGTTGGTCTCTTTTGCGTTGCTATGAGACTTAGTTATCCGTCCGACCCAAAAACATGAACATATAATAATACAGATATATAATGTAGATTGCATGAACGAGTTTTCTCCTAACGTCCAACATAAGCTAGTCATGGAGATTCACCAAGTGGCAGCACGAGGACAATAATCACATTATGATTAGCTTAAGATGTATGAAGCAGGATGCCATTTGCAAGTGCTAAGTGTAAACAAGTGACATAATATCACTTACATAAAAGTGTGTCTAAATCAACCCTAATTTCGTTATATAATCTAGCACACAAAACAACATTAAATTAATAAGAATTTTGTAATATCACCAGTGCACAAATGTTGTAGCTTGAACCGACATCAAATTGAGTAACCATTATTAATTACCCCATGGTTACCTAAATAAATTGCAATGAAGTAGGCAAAATTCAGTTAATATCAAACTTCAATCACCATCTGTATAAGGCTCTGTACAAGAAAAATGCCGTCGCCTGCATCCGCTGGTGACATGTATCCTATTTTGACAACAAATTTTCCATGTTTTATTGTTGATAAAATTGATGTATGTCCCTTGATTGGAGAATCCACAAACAATTACTGAAATTCTCATGACTTAGGTGTCCAAAAATTATTTCCAGATGGACTATATTTATGAAGTGATCTGTCCAATACTCAAATACTTTCCTAGAACATAAATATATTCAGAAAAGAAAGTTGAACCACGATACGCATCATTGAGATATTCCGTCGAACTCTTTATAATCTGCATCTTTTTAACTATGGTAGATGGCTTCTCAAAAGCATAACATGATGCACATCCAGACTTATCTCATACGGGATGATCCACAGAAACCACCAATCAAACTCTCTCAAACTTACATCATGAACTTGATCAGCCTGTAGGTGCGGCCAACAAAAATACCTCGCACCCTGAGAGTTTCCTTATTTTGTCTTCACGCTGAAGGATCCAAAATTGCATTGCACATTAAGCAATATATCTAACTGAATTTACTGAAACCCTCTCGACCTAGCAAGAAACGGCGTCAGGAAGTCCATCATCATACTGAAGTCAGATTCAGAGTAAAACCTGTAACACTAACCTGCTCGTGTTTGACCTGCAAGGCCATCACACTGATTAGCAGAACTTTGGGAAATCCAAATAATACGTCGAGACCACTACTGGGCGGAATCTGCTCTTTCCCTATTCATGTTAGACATGCCCGGCCCTTACTAGAACTTCAAGAAATACAATCAATTTTCAATACATTGAGACCCAGTGCACGTAAATGGAGGATCGATGGATCTTGGCTGGATGGATGCTACCGGACCACCGCGAACCTAGATCCTGCGAAGCTCCACCATTGATTACACACCGTGAAGCCAATGCCTACTACCGTGTCCTGCGTTGCTTCCGACCGCCGCCGATGCCAGCTGTTGCCCCTTGCAGGAGACCACCAGCCGCGCCACTGGATGACCTGCGGCGGAGCGGCTCAGATAGGGGTGAAGCGTGAATGCCTGGGGTCGGGGCCGTGATGGGCGGTTACGGCAGGGGCTGGCGCCGGCGTCTTCACCGGTATCACGAGCACCCTCCGGCTGGGATCCGAGCTCTCCAAGGCCGGATCTTTCGGGCCTATCGGCTGGGGGCATTGAGGCGCCTCTCTCTCCCCCCGTCGGGGGATACCATGATCTCCCATCTCCTGTGACCCTTCTTCACGAATTAGGCGATGAGTAGAGGAAAAGAAAAGGACTTCGTTTATCCCTGCCGGCGGCGCTGCTCGATTTGAGGTTGATGCGCACGGAAAACAGTCGGGAAGGGGAGGCAAAAAAAGTTTCGGCGATCTCCACAAAGAGCTAAGAGCTCGATTTCCAGATTCGATGGAGATTTCTGTGGTTGAAAGGAACTATATATGAACGGATTTTCGTGAAGAGGGGGTAAGCAATCTGGATTGATTTGGTAGGAATAGGAATAGAGATCCATACGAACTCTGGTTTCCCTATGCGGAACGGCGGATTCCGCGGAGAATCGCCGGAGGGGTGAGCGTCGTGACGGATGAAAAAATCGAACCGGTTTTTGTCTCACGAGTGGCATTGGTTGTAATATGTAGTTTGGTGGGAGGGTAAAATGGTCCGAAAATTTGTTGGACGAAAATTTTGGCAGAAACCTTAGCTCCTTTATTATTAGGTATATAGGTATAGATTCTTGTTTCAGCACATTGCTTAGTCGTAGCCGAAGGTATCTCAAAAGGTTATACTGGGGCTGTACCGGATATTTGAAACTTCCGATTCAAAGTTAAATCAGATGGCTAATCTAGGTAGCGATCGATCGGTGGAGCACTGGAGCTGCACGGACCGGCCAAGCATGAGTAAATCGCAAGAGACGATCGCCAAAGTTCAGACGTACTACATCGTCCATCCGTCCGGTGGTACCACGCCGGGGTACGTACCGGACCCCTCCCCGCCCTGTCCCTGGCTGACCGAATTAACTCGGGGACATAGGGCTCCTGTCATGTGGAAACTCGAGGGGATTTATTGCCGAGGTAAGGAGTTTGGCAGCGCTGCCTGCACTGCACGCCGCCTGGGATAGAGTATACTCAGGCGCGCGTCAGGGCCGTGGGGCACTTGGAATTAGCCAGGGTGCCATGCATCATCATCGCTGCCGGATCAAGGAGCAGGTTCACTTGGGGCTGGATCTTGCCCATTTATGAAGGATCCAATGATTGGGGGTTACTGAGATGTTTGCTAGTAGTAATAAGAAAAAATGATGCACCTAGGGGGCTTGTGTTATCTCGTCAATGAAAAAAAAAACGATGGATATATATGGTTGATGTGTCGAATACGTGTACGCATTACCATGGTCTTGTAATTAGCGAAGGATTGAGGGTTTTTGAGTCGAACTAGTGCAGCTCGAGCCTTGTACATAAAAGAACCACATAGACAAATCTCGATGCAACAATGTGATCATAAAGTTTTTGATAGATCAATTGTGTCCCCGACAATAACAAGTGGTATTAGAGCGAGGCCACAAATGGGATCATGGACAAAAGACGGTGAGGTGATGTTCTCAAGGGAAAAAAAACAGGCTTTTGTCTCAGAGGAGGCTGGATCCTAGCGAAGCGAGATCCAAATTTGGCATCGACAACTCCTCGAGAGGTCTCATCGCGGGACCTCCCCGCGTCACCACACCCGCGTTGGAGGTCGGTCGAAACAGAGGAGAATCGTGAGATTGGAGATGACGACATAAACGCATGATGTAGATGGTGTATAAATTAAGATGCTTGGCAAAACGCCGTGCATGGCTTTGCGCTCTTCAACATGTGATGGTGTGAGGTCGATTCAAGGCGGTGAATATTGAAGAGTCGGCAGGCGCGAGGGTGGGCCTGTTGAAAATGAAGCTATAATAGAGGCATGTTGAAAATGAAGCTGGATTTTGATGTAAATTTTCCCTCTGCCGATGGAGGAGCTACGGCGTAAGTCAGGCCCATTTCAATGGGATAAGCGAGATAATGTTTCTCAACCTAGAGCTCAATGGTCTGGGAAACGCGAATTGGACACTTTTCTGGTATGACTAGTGGTTTACTATGGTGGGGTTGAGGAGGTGTGGGTTCGCAACCCAAGAGAGTCGGCCGAGATGGTAGATTAATGGTTCAAGTCCAAAGTATATGGAGTTTCGTTCATGGTTGCTTCAAGATGGCAAATGGAGAATTCGTTAAATATTTAGTTGTTGAGATATGTGTGAAATATTTGTATGAGTTGCGCTACATTGGAATAATAATTACAGGAGGGTTAGGTGTTTGAACATGTTCGGAGGTTACACTATTTTAAAATTTGGTGGTCTATGGAAGCACAAACCCATCATTAAATATATGGTGTTTCTGAAGAGTGGCGTTTTGGCTCGCGAGCTCCTTTGACCCACCATGATAAATAGGAAAAACAAATCTGAAGTTTTTCTCAACAAACATGTTCGAGAGTTCTCTGTGCGTGCAAAGTTTCATGAAGAAATAACATTTGTGGTGATCTGAGCAAATAAAGCAAAATCGATGTTCTAAAAATGACTACTTTTAAGCCCCTTAGAGAATTGCCTTTTTTGCACATAGCACTCAGAATGGCATTTCGTCATGAATTTTTTTGCACTTAAATAGAACAATCGAACATATTAATTAAAAATTATTATTATTATTTCATATTTATTTTGAATTTACTGTTCATACATGTGCATATAAGCTTCGGAGCTGAGTTGAATTTCCAGGTGTTTCTCGACCTTTTTTTTTACTTCTGAAACTACATTAATATATATTATATATTGTGAATGTTTTCTGAGAACAGATATAATGTGAATATTCTTGTGGTTAAAATAAACAGTTTCAAAGATAGAGCCCACACACCTAGTCCCACGCGACTCATCTTTAGTGGCAAAACAACTATTTTTGCGACGACACTATGTTTTAGACTTCATTTATGAAATTAAAACTTTTTAAAATCTGACGACGATGTGCACATCTAGCTACTAGGTACACTGAGTACTGACTAGAGAGTTTGTAATGGTGTGTGGTGACACATTCGGCCATGTTTGCATAAACTCGCATATGTCAAATTAACTCGTTGAGTACGCAGAGAGAAGATAACATTGCCGACATTATGAGAGTGCCCGGCAACATGAGTTGTGACCATCACGGTATTGAATGTGAGAGGGGGCTGCGCAGGGGTGGGAAAAAGACACATATACATATAGGGCCCTCAATCATGTTATAATCTAGCTACTTGCATTAAATGGTATGATTTACATGTTATAGTAGGCTAGTTGTATTTTTACTTTTTGGTTGCTAGTGGTGTTTTTTTATTGGAAGATATGGAGTGCTAGTGAAGATTGCTGGTAGGGTTTTTGATGCTTTGGCATGAGAACAAGAAAAAGAAGTTATTGAGACTTGAGAGACTGCACATGGTTAATGATTTAGTACCCGTGGGCCTGCGTTGTGTTGTAGTGGGATGTTACTTAGGAGTTTCTATTATGTACAAGCACATACATATGACCCTAGCTTTAATATAGTCACGTTCCTATGAGTCAATATGAATAATACACATTCTATAATCACTAGCCGACCACTCTAGCTTTGTATTTGTTGAAGTAAACAACAATGAACGTATTGCATCTTTATCTTTATATAAGGTATATGAACTGACTATCTGTCTTCATATAACTACGATTCAAATGGAAAGGGACTTACGGGGCACGTAAACTCCTATGTTAATTAATACAATATATCAGTATTTATAGCGACCGTATATTGTATAAGTGGCATTTCCCCAACATTAAGAAAAAGAAATCTCACCAGAATATAAATCTTGTTAAAAAGTAACCACTACTTGTTTATGTCCATGATTCTGGGTGAAAGGGCGCTAGCCGGGAAATAGGAGAGAGCGTCCGCGGGGGGCGATTCAAATTTTGAATCCTCCTCGCCGGAGCGCCCGGCGGTGAGGCCGGCGGCGAGCCCGGCAAGAAGGATGGTCGCGACAAGGTGGCGGGCGACCGCGGCGGCGGCGACGAAGGCACCGGTGGGGGATGCCCCTAGCAGTGCTGTCGCGTCGCCGGAGCCGCCCCTGGGGAAGGGGCCGGGGTCGGGGTCTGGCGATTCCGTTGGCGTCTCGCGGGCGTCCGCGGTGGAGGCTACTGAGGCACAGGCGGGGGAAGTCCGCCGTGGTGCAGAAGTGCGGCCGGTGCCGCCCCTAGGGAAGGGGCCGCGCCAGGAAGGGCTGTGGGACGAAGGCGACCTTGACGCCGGCAACGTTGAGACGGAGGATAGCGACGATTGGGAAACGGCGTCGGCTTCTTCGAACGGAAAGGGCGAGGTGGTTTGCTCGGCGCGGCGGCCATCCTCGTCGGTAACCCTGGGAGGTTTTATCGCTAGGGCGGAGGAGCTGGGGGGCTCCCTTCGCCATCGTCGGCGAGCGGCTTTTGCCCCCGGGGAAAAAGGTGCGGGCTTCAGTCGCGCCGTGCCTCGTTTCTCTAGCCTGGGCGACGCGGGCTGGCAGGCTACTAGCTCTACAAGGCAGACACGCGCTTGGAGTGCTCCGTCGGGGTGGGAGTGCTCGTCTTTCTCGACGCCGGTGGTTCAGCCGGCGGCGTCGCAGGTCGCGCGGGAGGCGGCCGCTGGGGAAGACGACAGTAACCCTAGGGAGCCCCCGGGGAGGGGCGGCCTGGGCCTGGGGTGGGCCGCGTCGCCTGCTCTTGGGCCCCTGGTGAGTCTTCCGTCGGGTCTGGAGGGCCCGCCGCTTTGTCCAGATCCGGCTAGTGAGGGGACTCTAATCTCTCCCGGGCCTGGCCCATGTAAGCGCTGGAGGTTTAGGTGGCTTTGGATGCCAGCCGGGTGCTCATCCCCATCCTTAGGGTTCCCAGCTCGTCATAGTGAGGTGAGACAGCGGCTGTGCGATCCCTCGGCGCCGCCGCACAGGCTCCTCCGCCCAGTCCAAACCCCGCCACCGCTCGACCGCTCCTTTGCGGAGGTTCTCTTAGCCGGTGGGGATGTTGGGCGGAAGCGCCGCTTTGATGCGGGAGGGCGCAGGGACGGGGGCTACGGCGGTCGGTGGCAGGAGGGTGGCGACCACCGGGAGGGTGCGGGCGCCTCCAACTGGCCGTCGAGGGGAAAGGGCTTCCGCCTCCAGACGATGGGCCATGCCATTACAGGTGGTAGGTTCTACAACATTGATGTCGAGCCGCTCAAGGGAGGTAAGCGGGCGGGGGAAGTGTTTGCTGCTGTCATCAAGTTCATGTCTGCACCGCTCTCGGAGGAACAACTCACTGCTGAGCTAAAGCACCTGGTAGATGGCATGTGGGATTGGCAGGTGCGGAGGCTGTCGGAGTCAGAGTTCTCCGTCATCTTTCCCACACGTCAGACTCTTCGCTTGAGCACGGGGAGTGGCAAGCTATTCTTACCGCTCAGCAAGAAAGATACGGAGATCAGGGAGGCTTTCAACGCTCCAAAGCCGTACCTTGTTCTCCCGTCGACTTGGGTTCGTCTTACCGGCGTCCCTGAGGACCTGATGGAACGGGAGAGACTTATGGTGGCCTTTGGGATGGTGGGCAGGGCAATTGATGTTGATGATCTATCGATCTTGAAGAGAGAGACTGAGCCGATTCGGATACGGTTCCAATGCCGGTACCCTGAGCGCATCACAGGCTCGGTTCAAGTCTTTGTCAATGGCGAAGGCTTCACTGTTGGGGTGCAGGCGGAACGTGGCCCGAGGGGTGGGATTGGGGGAGGGGCAGGGGACCTGCCACCGCCACCGGCCCGCGATGACATGGACGAGAAGGACTCGGACTATGTGTCCTCAGATGGTGAGTGGAAAAAGCATGGAAGGAAGAAGAAGGACAAAGACCCGAGGTCTGAGCCGGGGCTCGGGGCCGGGGCGGTGGATGAGGCCGATGCGTCCGGGGCCAAGACGGTTGGGGCCGGGACGCTGGGCTCGTGGAGTGCCCCGGTCCGTGGTCCGTCGCATCGTGGGTCCGCGGCTTGCGGCTTCAGCCAATACGGCTCCAATCTCGGAGTGGACATGGGGCCCCTCCCGATGATGCTTGACAAGGCCGAACAGGGCAAGATGAAGGAGTTGGAGCTGCTCGCACTCAAAGCAGGGGAGATGGTGCCGGAGCTGGGGGCGGGAGGGCCGTCGGGGTCTGCGGACTCTATCTCGCAGGTCACGGACCCTCTACCCTCATGGGTGGCTGACAGCCAGGTTGTGGACTTGCCGCCGGCGTTGCTCGCCAAATCTGGCGTGCAGGAGGGGCAGTCGAGCGAGCTTGTGCTTATGGAGGACGAGTCTATCTCGGTGGACAGCGTCGTGGAGCAGCCAAGGGAGGACCTGCAGAAGGCGCTGAAGGAGACAACTCCGGTGGCTCAGGGCCGCCGCACAAAGACCATCGAGTACGCCAGGAGGAAGAAGAAGGCAGCGTCTGTGATGCCAACCCGCAAGAGTGCAAGGTTCACCGGTGTGCAGGCGAGCTCACCGATTCTGGAGAGGGCCATGAGGCGGGCGGAGGAGAAGGACATGGACGGCCTCCCCACCAGGAACGACGAGCAAGAGCTGGAGGGCACGGGTCAGTCGGAGGGACAGGGACCTGCCGGACGTGCCGCTGGACGAGGGTAGGAGCTTGCTCGCGAGGAAGAGGACTTGATGGGGCTGGACGTGGCGCTGGTTCGGATGACTTTGCTATCGGTCTTGCGTTGTATCTGTGTTGTAGGTACCAGTCTTGGGGTAGTAGGTTTCAGTCTTGCAGTTGGCTGAGTGTTATGTGGCGTATGTGTGTCAGGTCTCAGACTCGGATGTATGGTTGTCTGCCGTTGTGGCTTTATTAATTTAAAGCTGGGCTTAGGCCTTATGTTTAAAAAATGTCCATGATTCTTCTTTGTCAAAATTTAACCGCATAGGAAGCATGCTATGATTAAAAATAATGAATATTCTAAGAACACTAACTAATAACAATAATGTTACTCAGATATTTGGTCGTTATAAAACCCCTGTGAACACCTTCTCGCAGTTTTCCACTTGGACTCGACCCCTTGGTGCGTGGGAACATATTTGGAAGGCTTCCAATGGCTTCCAATTATCATATTGTTGTCCATAAATGATATCTTTAATTGATTTGTTCTCGAACCTCTGTCCTGGATTCTGGTGAAACAAGAAAAATAGATGCACGCCAGCATGGGGAAATGGTAATATTGTACTACTACTTTGTAGAAACATTAGAAAAAATGCACTCATCAATCATATACATAGGAAGAAAAATGCGACAAATTTCCAATTGTTAGTTACACAAATGAAAGAAATTGAGTAAATGAAGCAAAATAGACATTCTTGGTTATGTCATTACCGCGATAATGGGTGTCAAAACATATACATGACAATGCCTTTCGAAGACTCTAGCCATTCAACTTCGGAACTAGATTCCTGACAGCTCAATCATCAAAAACGATAGTCATCGTCATCCATGTGACATTTTGGTAACAATATACTCTCAAATAAAACAATATCTTGCGCAGAGCATAAAAACATCACAATATCGATGGCATGGAAAAAGGTGTAAGCACCGCATCTCTAGTTCACCAAGATGTGGAGACAACAAATATCTGCCAACTCCCTGATGCGATGGGAAAAAATAAAGTGAGACAACTTCTGTTCTCAGGTGTGATAATCTACCATTTGGATGGTTTGTCCCATACCTCTTCGTTCTTGGTTACAGAACACTCGAGTGAGAGAGATTGAAGAGGTGGTGATACATGGGGGTGGGGTGTTGTGCGGGTCATGGGTATATATAAGCTCGTCTGCTAGGCTTATGTCTACCGGGCCGAATGGTCTAATTGGCATACCACTGGACTTTGGAAACCATGTCTAGTGCACCTCACACGTTTTCTTGGGCAAAATCGTGTGTGATTGCCACCACAACACACATGGTTGCTTCGTCCGAATAGTGGGCAATGCATCACAAACAACTGGGAATCACGTGTGTCTATCACCACCAATGGTTCAAAAGGTGTACACATTTTAATTTCTTAAACATGCATGGTTGCGTATACCAAATGCGGTTTCTTCAATCCAAGTGAGATTAGGGGTGCTTAAAAGCTGGGCCTATAAAATCGAGGATAATATTTTTGTAGAAAGACGCTAAATGTATGATAATATTGAATATGTTTCACAAAAAATTACCATTTGTGTGCATCATCCATCAACATGATGATTTGGGAAAATATTAAAGCCGGCAAGCTAAACATTTCCTCCTATGTTTTTTTAACAAAGGTAATATATTAATATCACGAAGATACCAATTACACCCAGTCTTTATAATAATGAAATGTCCTAAAGACATTACGGTTGCACACAACCCTGCTACAAAAAAGAAGAAGAAAAACAAAAGATCTCGATAAGGTGATCAAAACCTTGTAACGCGACCACTGCCACGATAACACCAGGAGTCCGCGCTCTAAAAACAATGCATTCAACAAAGCCATTGTCAGGCACAACCAATTAAGGCTAGACCTTGAATTTTCACCATGGAGAAAGTATGCCCTCTCAAAACAATGCCTTTAACAAGGCCATTTCCAGGCATAACCAATTTAGGCCAGAACTTGGATTTTCACCTTGAAAGATAAAACTATGTACTCCCCTGTTGCTGCTGCAAGTCAAGAAACACCATGCAAACTGCTCTTCGCCATGAAGAGTCAGTTCATCATTACTAGACCTTAGACCTAAGCCGTCATACCATTTTCCGCAACTGTCTTCTCCATGGAAATTAAAAACCGAGATGTTCCTTGATGGCAACATATAGCAAAGCTTCGCGTCACTTCCTAGTGAAACCGTGGGTACGCACCACCGAACCTCATCCGATCCAGCATCTTTAGGCATCAGACGCCCAATGGAGATCGTCGGCGGAGCCTTCCAGAACTCGTCGCCGGCCAGATCAATGAGGGTCGGCCTCAAGCAAAACACTGTTTTGAAACGTGAAGAATCCAAGGTCCGCCTCCTTTATTAGGAAAATTGGCAGGCCCCCACGTCGCCGTCCACCAGCTTCCAACATCATATCGGAGATCTCAGCAGGAACCGCCACCACCACCCACACCACACGGAGACGAGGTGCTGAGCCCTACCGAGTACCCTGAACCAGGCGCATGCTGACCTTCCGGACACATCTATCGCCAAGGTCGACGAAGGAGTCTCGGGATGCCACCCGGCGTGCATCTTTGTCGGACGAGCCTGGATGGCCGTCGCGAAGCTCTGGCTGAAGATCCCACCATTCGAGGAGAAGGAGATCCCCGCCGCCAGTGGTGCCCAGAGATGAGAGCCCACCACCGCTGTCAGCGGGGAGGGGCTTTGCCCGTCGGCTTCATCCGGCGGCGGCGGGAAGATGCGGGGGAGGAGGGGTGGGGGGCGGTGGCTAGGGTTCGCCCGAGCCACCCCTGGGAGAGCCGCGAGTGTTTTTCCGTCTAGTTATAAGCTAGGCTCCAACAATAATGAAGAAAGATACTTGTATCATTTCTTCTGAACCTTCCAACCCCGTACGTATCTTCCTCTCCTCTGCAACATATACCACACGCAGTTCACACCATCCTTTGGTCGTCACTTTCATACTCTATTCTCTCTCCAAAACAAGCAGCCAAGTAGCTATAGCTAGAGAGAGTGGGAAATAAAAAGGCAAGTCGGAACAACGCAGGAGCTAGCCAGATAAATAGGAGGAGGAAGCCGCTTGCGCCAGGAGAAGGCCGGGGGAAGGAAAAGTAGGAGAGAGGTGATTCAGGTCAGCGCGCGGCAGCGGCACGAAGTGAGCAGAAAACTTCGTCCCACGGAAAGGGTGCGTACTCTACTCCACTATCTGGTGTTCACCGTACGTCGGCCTCCGATCCAATTGCTTCTTCCTTCTTTAATTTGCTTCTCGATCTCTTTTAGTACTACGTTCTTTCGTGTCTTCTGCCTCTCTTGGTTCTTTGATTACCTCGCGGGTGCCTCTTTCTTTGTCCCTGGCTTTTCACTAATTCCATGTCTTTGTGATCTTTTGATCCCAGCAAGCACATACATGTGCTTGCAATGTCTAGTGTCTCTTATTGTTGTTTTGATCAAACAGTAGTAACATAAACAAATCGAAGAACAATGAAGTTTTACTGATTGGTCTTGACCCTTTTTTATATATAGGAAATGTACACATACGTTTTTTTCTAATTTTGTAGAGGCACGGAAGAATAATCTGCACTTTCTTAGAATGGTTTCATGTCATCTGGGCAGTGTGTGCAGATATGGAAAGAATAAATTTATGATTCTTTCCCGTTCCCCATTTCCTTTTGGTGCTTCAATTTCCCATTTCCCATACCAAACTTTCCAGAAGAGAAACCGTCACCTGACCGCCTGTCTGCCCTTTCTTGCTTTGGTTTGGATCTCTCCTTCGCCAGGAAGCTAGGGTACCAATCGATGGCCTCCTCGTCGGCGTCTTCGCTGCCAGGCTCCGTCATCACCGTGGCCTCGTCGGCGGCGGCGCTCGGCGCCGCCAGCTCTGGGGCGGCCGTCACGGGCTCTCCGTGCGCGGCCTGCAAGTTCCTCCGTCGCAAGTGCCAGCCTGACTGCGTGTTCGCGCCCTACTTCCCGCCGGACAACCCTCAGAAGTTCGTTCACGTGCACCGCGTCTTCGGCGCCAGCAACGTCACCAAGCTCCTCAACGAGCTGAACCCGTACCAGCGGGAGGACGCCGTGAACTCGCTCGCATACGAGGCTGACATGCGCCTCCGCGATCCCGTCTACGGCTGCGTCGGCGTCATCTCCGTCCTCCAGCACCAGCTCCGCCAGCTCCAGCAGGACCTCACTCGCGCCCGCTACGAACTCTCAAAGTACCAGGTATGTTATAGCACGCATCTATATATACATGAGTACATGACCTAGCTAGATCGAAATGTGAACGACTCACTGTATTTGCAGTTATGTATGCTTCGAATTGGGAGTTTTTATTGCGTCCCTGTCTGTGTCCAGGCAGCTGCGGCGGCGGCAGTTTCGGCGTGCAACGGGGCACCGGCGATGGCGGATTTCATAGGAAACGCGGTGCCCAACTGCACGCAGAACTTCATCAACATCAGCCACTCCACGGCGATCGGCGCGGGCGTTGGTGGCTTCGGGCACGACCAGTTCGCCGCCGTGCAGATGCTGGCGAGATACGAGGGGAGGGCGCCATCGCCAGGCTCAGCGTCAACGGCGGGTACGACTTCGGGTACTCGTCGGCCATGGGAGCCGTCGGGCCGGTGTCCGGCCTCGGGCCGCTAGGCGGCGGGCCGTTCTTGAAACCTGGCACGGCCGGCGGGGACGAGCGGCACGCCGCCGGGCAGTAGCGGCGCATTCGATTCATCCATATCTTTCGCGGGTTAGGCTTCTCTTACCGCATATATGCATAATTGTTACTAGTTTGCAGTATTAATTCTTTGGCTCGCGATTGATGTTTATATATTCACTGTTCAAGATCTGCTATCTTGCTTGGATCATTAATATCATACGGTATAGTATACAGTAGGATTTGCTTAGGAATAAACAACACAAGCACTGCATGATGAGATGCATGCATGCAAGTCAAGTGGTTTAATTTGCCAATTCGGAACTACGCAATACTGTTTGTGATGCAAAATTATATATGCTCGCACTATCAAAAATATTTGGTTTGGTACCTTAGAGTCCACCATGCACAACTGAGTAAGTGACACATACTTAGGCTTGTACTTTCAACCCTCGGCTTAAACTAAATGTATCGGCTTTCTGATTGCTTACTAGCTACTGTTGAACAATCACTGTGAAGCTGCTGGCTAGTGGCTACATATGTCTACATTCACTCCAGCAGTGAGCAATGTTTTTTATGCAATATGTGTGAGGATGCTGGATGGCTTGTACATGCAAAAGACATGTAGGAAAATATTTATCGATATTTAATGTTGTTTAAGTTTAAGCACCACCAAAACTAGATCTCTCTCTTATGGCCATGGTAATTAAAATTTATATACATGTCTCTGACAACAGATATCTTAACTTGCACATTACAATAATACTGGACGCAAAGAGTGTGTTCCCGTACTCTACATGCCTTAGGAGTTTGAACGCGTACACAAGTTGATATTTCATGTCGTACATGCATGCATGACTCCCCTTGAAATCAAAGAAAAGACTCATCATCAAAAACATGAGTACTAGTAAAAGGATCTGGCATGCATGTTTGTCAGCATTGTGTACATGTGGTCACCTACAGCTAGCCGGGTCTGGTCGGCCTCTATATTGTGCTACCGTGTAGAAATCAATTTTAAACCGGTCATATTCTCTCTGACAAGGATGAGTAAATTAATTCCGCTGATATGAAAATGGCAGGATGGAGACATTGAAAATAAAATCAAGGTTGTAGTGCTGATATGAAACTGTGTCGTGTTTTACAAATATTTCGCCCACATTTGAATATACTCCGAAGATAAAAAAATAGTACTGTACTTTATTCTGTACCCTTGCAACAGTTTGTGAAATAGTGGAATTTTACCTGGTTTATTTAGAGGTCACTCATAAGTTTTTTGATATATCCTGAACTGTTTTTTTTATTTCACCCGCTAATTCAATTGTCAACATCCCAGCAGATAATATCATTTGAGGAGGGTACCACCAAGAACTGAAGACTAAACTGGTGAAACATCCTGAAGATCATTCATGCATGTCGATCTACTACTCTATCTTACTACGTGCAGAACAAAAGGAGTTCTTGAGTTAAATTAGCACCTTGTTTGATTTGTTTGGTGTCCTACTTTTCTCTTTTGTTCCATCCATAAAGTCGAACCATATATGTATCCTGATTCCTCAGCAGCTGGGATTTGTTTGTGTGTGTGTGTGTGTCAGTGTGTGTTGTTTGCTCCATAATATGTAATGCTTCTTTGTTGTCACAGATGGTGTCCATTACTTAATTTTATTGAGGAGTATTGTATATTACAAAGTTAGTGGATCATGAAAATGTTAACTGTCTGCTTGGCTTTACCTTGACACACTGACACGTATATATATGTGCATGCAATTTTTTTGTTAGGGTGGTTATACTATCATGTACTACTCTAATTTATATATAGGCAAGTATACATGGAAGCCTTTGACTTTGACTTCTGATGACCTAGCTAGGCACTATAGAAGATGATGACTTCTGTAGAAACATGAATATGGAGAGACTGCAACTACACTTTGCTTCCTGCAGAGGCGTACATGCATGGATACTGATAGACTACTGCAGTAGCTAGCTAGGTAGCACCGGGACCTCTCTGCTTGGCTGCGTCCTAGGGCAAACGAGGCAATGAGTAGCTAGCATGCATCAGCGTCAGATAAGATCGGAACCACCAGGGAGAGTCATATCCTGATCAGATGCTGGCAAACACAGTCATAGTAATGGGCTAGCTAACATAGTTTCCCACAAAGTACTACGGGCTTCTCTGAATCCAAAGAGTTCCATGGGATTGTTGGAGCGAGAGTGTGAATTATTGTAATTTTTCTCTATATTTGTGAATTCCGTTTAATTGCTACGTTTGGAGGAAAAGTTCATCCACTCAAATATCTTGTTATGTATACTCTTCCTTTGTTTTTCATGTGTCCTTCACATTTTTCAATGCTAGTTCTCTCAGTTTCCTAATCCAACGGGATCCATGCGCTTATTTTTATTGCTAGGTCACCTCGGAGTGATCTGTTCCAACTCTATCTGATTCAAAGGTAAAAAGCATTATAATGTTGAGTACACTTAGAGCATCTCCAACATACGTATGATGTAAATTAGGAAACCAAAAAACTGTAACAGGGCTCCACTTTTAGGTACAAGCAAAATTTCAGATGGTTTAAAATATGGCACTCAAATTTGTCTCTCATATTCATAATTGCGAATATATGTGACACAAAAAGTATCAAACTCATCTCCAAATGATTGTAAACAAAAATAAAATACAAATAGTACTTAATTGTTACATCACACAAATAGTGTATCAATTATTACACAAAAAGTTCATCAAGTAGCACACAAATCAACACAAATACACTCAAAGATCATGACATGCTACATAGAGTTCATCTCAGATACTAGCGGTTTGTTGGCCAAACCGCGACCGCCACTATTGTTGTGTGAATGGCGGGTACGCCATGGAGGGTTCCTCATCGCGCGTAGAGAGAGAAGTGGGCGCAAGGCATGGAGCTTCCGGGACGGTGAGACACGAGTTACCCAGCTTCGGGTCTCGCAACGGTGGCAAAATTCTACGTGCTACTATGTTGGAGATATGCCCAAGAGGCAATAATAAAGTGGTTATTATAATATATCTTTGTGTTTATGATAAATGTTTGCATACCATGCTATAATTGTATTAACCGAAATATTGATACATGTGTGTTATGTAAACAACAAGGAGTCCCTAGTAAGCCTCTTGTATAACTAGCTTGTTGATTAATGGATGGTCATGGTTTCGTGATCATGAACATTGGATGTTATTAATAACAAGGTTATGTCATTGGATGAATGATATAATGGACACACACCCAAATGAGCGTAACATAAGATCAAGCCATTAAGTTTAACTTGCTATAAGCTTTCGGTACATAGTTACCTAGTCCTTCGACCATGAGATCATGTAAATCACTTACACCAGAAGGATGCTTTGATTACATCAAACGCCATTGCGTAAATGAGTGGTTATAAACATGTGATTAAGTATTCGGAAAGTGTGAGTTGAGGCATATGGATCAAGAGTGAGATTTGTCCATCCCGATGACGGATAGATATACTCTGGGCTCTCTCGGTGGAATATAGTCTGATTAGCTTGCAAGCATGTGACTAGGTCCCAAGAGATGACATACCACGGTACGAGTAAAGAGTACTTATCGGTAACGAGGTTGAACTAGGTATGGAAATACCGATGATCGAACCTCGGACAAGTAAAGTATCGCGTGACAAAGGGAATCGGTATCGTATGTAAATGGTTCAATCGATCACTAAGTTATCGTTGAATGTGTGGGAGCTATTATGGATCTCCAGGTCCCGCTATTAGTTATTGATCGGAGAGGAGTCTCGATCTTGTCCACATAGTTCTCGAACCATAGGGTGACACACTTAAGGTTTGATGTCGTTTTAAGTAGATATGGAATATGGAATGGAATTCGAATGTTGTTCGGAGTCTCGGATGGGATCCAGGACATCACGAGGAGTTCCGGAATGGTCCGGAGAATAAGATTCATATATAGGAAGTCACTTTCCAAGTTTGGAAATGATCCGGTGCATTTATGGAAGGCGCTAGAATGTTCTAGAACCTTCCGGAAGAAATCACCATGGAAGGTGGAGTCCCGGGTGGACTCCACCAACCCTAGCTGACCACCCTAAGGGGAAGGTGGAGTCCATGGTGGACTCCACCACCATGACCGTCCATGAGGGAAGGAAAGGGAGGAGTCCCACTCCCCCTAGGTTTCACCCTTTGGTAAGTTTTTGAGTTGGACTCTTATTCGAATCTTTGGGCTAACCCTTGGGGTTTCACCTATATAATGAGGGAGAGAGGGAGGGGGCCGGCCACCACTTGAGCCGCACCACCCAAGGGCACCCAAGGCCGGTGCCCCAAGTGCCCCCTCTCCCCAAACCCTAGTCGCCCCTCTCCTCCCGCTTCTCCCGTAGTGCTTAGGCGAAGCCCTGCCGGAGATCTCCACCACCACCGACACCACGCCGTCGTGCTGTCGGGATTCCGAGGAGGATCTACTACATTGATGTCTACGGGTGCTTCTATTCTTGTAGACAGTGTTGGGCCTCCAAGAGCAGAGGTTTGTAGAACAGCAGCAAGTTTCCCTTAAGTGGATCACCCAAGGTTTATCGAACTCAGGGAGGAAGAGGTCAAAGATATCCCTCTCAAGCAACCACCGCAATCACGATACCGAAGTCTCTTGTGTCCCCAACACACCTAATACACTTGTCGGATGTATAGGTGCACTAGTTCGGCGAAGAGATAGTGAAATACAAGTAGTATGGATGTATATGAGTGGTAATAACAATCTGAATAAAATATGGCAGCGAGTAAACATGCAACGAACGATAAATAAACGGAGTTTCGATGCTTAGAAACAAGGCCTAGGGATCATACTTTCACTAGTGGACACTCTCAACATTGCAATCATAATTGAATATAAATATAAGCACTTCACTATGCTATTCTGAATTACTCTCTGGCAAGATAACGAACACTAATTCATCATGTAGGCAAACCTTAAAGATGTATTCCCAAGTACTAATAAACACCTCACGCTGTCATTGTGAGCATTCATAGGAGGTACTAACACACCACAATTTCATAGAGACATCCAACTCAAATCATAACTCAGTGAATAAGTATTCTGTGAAATATAGCCCAAGAGACCCACACGGTGCACACACTGTCACCTTTACACACGTGGGACAAGGAGTCTCCGGAGATCACGTAAGTAAAATCCACTTGAATAGCATAACGACATCTAGATTACAAACTCATCATATGGATCTCAATCATGTAAGGCAGCTCACGAGATCATTGTATTGAAGTACATGGAGAGAGAGATGAACCACATAGCTACCGGTACAGCCCTTAGCCTCGATGGAGAACTACTCCCTCCTCATGGGAGATAGCAGCGTTGATGAAGATGGCGGTAGTGTCGATGGAGATGGCTCCGGGGGCAATTCCCCGTCCCGGCAGGGTGCCAGAACAGAGACTTCTGTCCCCCGAATTGGAGTTTCGCGATGGCGGCGGCGTCCCTGGAGTCTTTTTGGAGTTTCGTCAATCCCTGTCGAGTTTTTAGGTCTCGAGGGATAATATAGGCGAAGAGGCGGCGTCGGAAGGGCTGCGGTGGCTCCACACAATAGGGTGGGGTGACCACCCTCCAGGCCGCGCCGGCTTGTGGGGAGGAGGCCCTGGGCCTCCTCTGGCCTGGCCCTTCTGGCTCCGTGAGTCTTCCGGTGAAATAGAATTTTCGTGATTTTTCTGGATTTTTTCCGAGCACTTTGGTTTTTGGGCCTTTTACGCAATAAACGGACATAATAAACAGAAACTGGCACTGTGGCATCTTGTTAATAGGTTAGTCCAATAAATGCCATAATATGATATAAAGTGCATATAAAACATGTGAGTATTGTCATAAAAGTAGCATGGAACATAAGAAATTATAGATACGTTTGAGACGTATCATACATCCGCTGCCCGCTGGAATGGGGAGAAGGACATCGTCATCAACACCGAACGTGTGACCGAGTACGGAGGTGCTGCCCGACTGTGGCACCGTCAAGATCTTCTACGCGCTTTTGAAAGCGGCAAGTGATCGACTACATCAACAACGAGATCTAATCTCGTAGGCTTTGGAATCTTCGAGGGTTAGTCTCATGATCTTCATCTCGTTGCTACCATCTACTATATTAGATCTTGGCTTGTTATTCGTTCTTGCGGTAGGAAATTTTTTGTTTTCTATGCTACGAATCCCATCATACTATAATTCAGTATAAGGGCAACAAGTGCGTGATTACAATGAGAGGATTGATTCTGCCTCAAGGGCTCCCGAGATCTGGCTTATAAAGGCGCCAGGACCTAGGTTACAAGGAGTAGTCCAAGTCGGACTCTACTAGCTCTAACCTCATGTACTTAAAGATCCATCTATCCTATGTCGGTACGAATCTGGCTTGCCAAGTTAGCGACGGATTCGGGCAGGGCTTCTGGTAGGTCATACGCCCATCCACCATCTGTGGGCCACTCGGACTTGCTAGAATTGGTCTACGTCATTGGCATACCCATGAAGTATATCCACAACAGTAGCCCCCAAAGTTTTTCGAGATTCTAGCGTTCCTTCGCTTAGCTCAGGTCACACCATTTCTCCGTCTTATATGTTCAATGGCGTGGCCCAGGAGACGACTGGACGGAATCGACATGAAAGGGTCGAGCGGCGGATCGAGGTTCACCGCGGTGGCGGGGCGGTGGTGTCCATCCCAAGCTAGCGGAGATGGTTGGCGAGGAGGGTCGGGGGATGACGGGGAGCGGCAACAAAGCAAATTTTAGGCGGGTTGGTCACCTCCAACGGGCATGAAGCGTGGTAGGGCGGAGGTTGCGAGTGAATACTTTTAGCTTGGCAGTTGGCCTTCGTGCTATGCAGTTGATTTGTTTTGGCCATGTGTTTCGTACTGCAAATTTGCAGCACAAGAGGCAAAACTTTAGGTCCGAGTTATTTTTTCTTCACCATATATGTAGGGACATGGCAACGGAGGAGTGCCCTAAAAATCAGTTTTTGGGCACCATATTTATTTTGCATCATCTGTTGGACATGCTCTTAGGATAGGTGGGTAAATATATTATGAGGGCCAATTTGGATTGTAGTAATTTCAGATGATTTTTGTAGGACTCCAATCATTATGATTTTTTGGGGGATCAAAGCTATGGTGCTACCTAAATTCCTATGGATTGGATTCCTATACCTCAATTCCATTGGAATTTGAACATCCACTCCAACTTCTTTTTTAGACTCAGGCCCATAAAATCCATGCAGTGTTCCTGTGTTGTTCCTACGATTCCTCCAAGCGACAATTCGTTTCCCTATGTTTTACGATCCAGTTTTTTGCAAAAGAAAACCCGTGAGATTCTTGTGTTTTTCATATTTCCCTCTTTTCCAATCATACGATCCAAAGAATCATTAGGGCTTCTACAACAGGAATATCATAGGTTTACAATCCATAAAAATTCTTCCTATGGATTTCCTTCGGACCAAATAAATGGTGTTACCCAAATTCCAATGGACTGAATTCTTATGCCTCAATTTCATGGAACATGAACATCCATTCCCATGTATTTTTTGGACTCAAGTGCGTAGGATCGAGACACTTTTACTATGTTTTTCACGCGTTTCACCCAAACTAACATTCATGTGGGTTTCATGTGTTTTAAATCCTTGTTTTGCACCATCAAACTGTGGGATTCCATTGTTTTTTCTATTTTTGCGTTTCATCCAACCGACCATTGCTGTTTTTTTTTGTGTTTTACAATCCTCAGTTTCGCATAGGAAAATTTGTGAGATCTAAAGGGTATGATTTACACTCTGGGAGACTAGGAAAACTTTAGGCCATGTATGGAACACATGAACGAAAATGTAGGATTATGAAAAATGTTGGAATTAGGAGATTATGTATCTTGGATTCTTACAGGACCCAAAACCACAAGAAAACTTATCGGACTTTTAGATTCATAGGATAGAAAAAACGATGAATATAAAAATGCATGATTGGAATGTAAATCCTACGCCAATCCTATAGGATTTCATACGCACCAAAGTTTGATTGATTCCATCATAAGAAAAATAAAAGTATTCTAAATAAGAGGTTTGAGTGTATGTTAAATTTCTGACGAAATTTAGTGCAAAGGTTTCCTTTGGAAAAAATATCCTACTGGATACAATCCTACAAACAAAACAACCACTATGGGGAAAAATCCAAAGGATATAGATCCTGCAAAATTCCTAAGAAAATCCTTCAAATCAAAGAGGCCCTTAGAAGCGTCCTTCAGATCTCATGCAGGAAAAACAAAGAAATTGTAGACATAATGGGATGAATCTCAAGTTATACACCCCCCCCTCAAAATGCTACTGAATACCCCATCACATATGATATTAAACAGAATTCTAGATTCCTATTCCTATTCCTTTGTTCCAAACGACACCACGGGAATTTTTTCTATAAGAAATCTACCCTCCAAAATTTCTATGTTGTTCTAAACGGGGAATTAGTGCTTGTTTGGTTCACATGATTGCAAAAACACGGGAACGGGAAAACACACATGAATAGTATAAAAAATTATGTGCAAAATAAAGGATTAAAAACATGTCAATTTATTAAACTTGGGTAGCTTGGTTTATAGGAATAGAAAAAATATGAATTCCTAATAAAAATGATCAAATTAAAGTCAAATTGCATGAAAATGTATAACTAGGATGCTATTATGCCCCTAATGACTGTTGAGAATGAGCAACTAGTATTCACAGAGGGCCATAGGCCAGTACATGTACAAGTGTGACAATGTGCAGGTAAGCCCCTCATACACTGGGGAATAGCAGAAAAGGAACTATACAACTCTAACACCCCCCTCAAGCTCATGGTGGATCAACAACACTGAGTTTGGAGAGAAGGAAACCATGCTGTGCTCTAGTCTGGGCCTTCGTGAAGAAGTCAGCAAGCTGAAGCTCTGAAGGCACATAATGAAGAGCCATAACCTGATGTTGCACAACATGACGCACATAGAAGGCATCAACACCGATGTGTTTGGTGAACTCGTGCTTCACCGGATCACGCGCAATGCTAATGGCACCAGTACTGTCCGATAAGAGCGGAGTCGGAGCATCAGCGGAAACACCAAAATCCGCAAGTAATCAGCGTAACCAAGTCACCTCAGCCGTCAATAGAGCCATCGCTCGCAACTCAGCCTCAACACTCGAACGAGAGACTGCAACCTGCTTCTTGGTCTTCCAAGCAATGAGAGAGCCACCAAGAAAGACACAGTAGGCAGAAAGAGACTTGCGATCCTCTGGATCACTAGCCCGAGTAGCATCCGAGTAGGTCTGGAGCTGTAAGGAGCTGGAGCGAGGGAAGAAAAGCCGACGAGAGATAGTGCCACGAAGATAGCGAAGGACACGAAGAAGATGACTGTAGTGGACACTAGTGGGAGCAGCCATGAACTGACTCAGAATGTGGGCTGGGTAGGAGATGTCAGGACGTGTGACAGCAAGGTAGACAAGACTCCCAACCAAGTGACGATAGCGAGTCGGGTCCGGAAGAGGATCACCATCAGTGGAACGGAGGCGGACATTGAGCTCCATAGGAGTCTCGACAATGCGCTCATCACCAAGAGCGGCACGAGTGAGAAGGTCCTGAATATACTTCTCCCGGGAGATATAGAAGCCATCGGAGGTAGAGGAAACCTCAAGCCCAAGAAAGTAGCGGAGAGGACCAAGATCGGTCATGAGAACCGATCGCGAAGACGGGCCTTGACAAAGGCAATGTACTCGGGGTCGTCGCCTGTGATGATCATGTCATCAACATAAAGAAGAAGCGAGAGTCCGACCACGAGAGGATGTGTGGACAAAGAGCGCGGGGTCATGTGCGCTAGGGACGAAACCAGCAGCGGTGACCACGGAGGCAAAACGCCGAAACCAGAGTGCGAGGGGCTTGCTTAAGGCCATAGAGAGAGCGCCGGAGACGACGGACCATGCCATCTACGCTAAGTACTACACGATGCACACACTGTCACCATTACACCGTGAAGGAGGAATAGATACTTCAATAACATCATAAGAGTAGCAATGAGACTAATAGTGATACAAAGCTCATATGAATCTCAATCATGTAAAGCAGCTCATGAGATCATTGTATTGAAGTACATATAGGAGAGAGATTAACCACATAGCTACCTAAGCATTCTTTAGCCGCGATGGAGAACTACTCCCTCCTGCGGGAGACACGGTGATGAAGATGGCGGTGGTGTCGATGGAGGAGCCTCCTGGGTGGCCTCCCGTCCTGAAATGGGCGTGCCGGAACAGACTCCTATCCCCTGCATCTTGGCTTCGCGATGGCGGCGGCTCTGGAAGGTTTCTCGTAGCGTGGCTTTTCCGTATCGAGGTTTTAGGTCAGGGACCTTTAAATAGGCGAAGAGGCGGAGTCGGAGAGCTGACGAGGCGACGACACAGTAGGTGGCACGGCCCAGGCCCTGGCCGCGCCGCCCTATCATCT